>NC_056726.1:1928390597-1928488097 GCF_019279795.1 Protopterus annectens
GTAGGTGCGCTAACCATTACACTATTGACATTAACATTGCTTCTGCCTATTTTTCTATTTAGATGATTTCTATGTGTAAGCTAGGCTAAGCAAAGGGTAGTGGCACACAAACCCACTGAGATTCATGAACTCTTGTAATAATAACAGAAGAAATGAAAGGGGAGAATATAAAGTAAAATTCCTAGGCATAGCCCCTCCAAGAGAAAACTTGAAGAGTGGATGGGGAATGGTAGATACACCCCAGGGATCCCAGCATTGGCTCTGCTTGACAGAGGGACAGTTAATTAATCAATGGGGTTACAAAAGCTGACACATTCTGGCTAGGCATATGAATGCCCTTGGGCAGTTAGCCTGGTACCTACCTATGAACCTATGAACCTATACATACAGTAGCAGTACATGCTGATAGCTTAATTTACTGTTCAGGTGTTGACTTACCTTGTGCCAATAGCAGTTGGGTGTGCAATAGTTGCGGGCTGCTTATGTTGGATGCACACAGCAGACTGCCTATACATGACAATTTACAGGTAGTCTTGTGTGTGTGCCATCCATTTTTACTGTGTGTGCAGGTGGAGAATGGTGTCAGTCCCTGGGTGCCTACACTGTCAGTGTATGTGCTACACGTTCTCTCTTTGCCAAGGCATAGTCATACTGGGCACGCCTCCATCTGCCTACAGGGACCGGCTCAGGGGGCCCGTGGTCTGTGTCCCACTGTACCTGTGGGGCCCTTGGCAATGATGGTGGGCTGTGAGGGCCTTCACCATTCTGTCCCTGCTGAAGCTGTTTCCGCAGGATCATATTGTGTGTCATGGCACATACTATGATGATGTGGGCACATGTGGCTGGAGAGTACTGCAAAGCTCCACCGGATATGTCCAAGCAACGGAACCGTGATTTGAGCATCCCAAACACACTCTCTATGATGATTTAGGTTTGTGTGTGTGCCTCATTATGGTGTTCTTGCATAGGTGTGTGTGCATTTTTGATGGATGACACACCCCTCTCTTGTTGTCATCTTTATCTCATGGTCACACCTCAGTGTTATAACACTACACCGTGAGGTGCATCCTTACACCAGGGGGGAATCTGTGATACAGTATAAGTCCTCTCATTTGCATTAGATTGCCTAATAATTCCTAGAAACTGCACATAACACTAGCACAGCCCCTTAGCAACCCTTGTGCCATGGTGTGGTGTAACATGCCTGCCATTGACTATTATGGGGAAATCATGCTATTTGTTACATTGCAGTTTTATTTTCTTTTTTTCTATTTTCTTACAATCCCGTTTGCATGCCGCTGCCCTATGCTTTAAACTTTGCGAAAGAGAGAGAACAAATAATAATGTTAATTTTACACTTTGTACATTTTGTTATACCAATGGTGATATATTTAACCATTGGCATATATTAACAATATAATACATGTGTTTGGCTGGCTGACATGGCTCCGAACTTATATTTGCAGTAATGTAAACCGTTTTTTACATTTTACATTTCTGCATGCTTACTCTATGCCTGCACCACTTCCTGGATTGCTAACTACCCTCATTTGCATGCTACACTGCTGCAAATGGGGTGAATAGCATACAGGCGCTGAGAGCTGTGTTGGCATAGCATACGCAGGTAGTGCACATGAAAACAGCTCATACCTGCATCGCTCGGTGGCCATATATTTGGTGTTGGAACACCGACACTACTCCTACGCCTGGCGCAAGCTTCGTGAATCCCGGGGATTATGTTTTTACTGTGAAATGTTCCATATCTAGATGACTTTGCCTTTATTTCTCTTTGAATATCTTTGGGGCTGCTTTTTTTGTACTGATTAATTTGGCTTTCAACTTTGCATAAATATTGTACCATATCAAATCTCCCTTTCTTTCCCATGTCCATATTTCTTTTTTATACTTTTCAAAATTCTCTAGGTTTTTTTATTTATATTTTCACATTTCCTGAGAAGCTTCTTTTCTCAAACAGATCAAAGTTTCTTGGTCTATATAATGTTTTTCACAAATCTGTTGTATTAACCAACACACATTTTTATTTGAAGCTTCTGGCTGTATTTCTTGTGGAAGTGTTTTCTTTCCTCTAATTTCTCTCTTAATCTTTTAGTATATCTTGTTTCTGGAGATTCTGGGCTTTTTTCATAATAGTAACAACACATAATTTCTTTCTTATCCTCAATAGTACAGTCTATTGTATTTATGGCTCTTCTTTGGCCTATCAGTGTTTGCAATTTTTGTTGACTGCTACTTCCTTCTACAACAAGGAGGCCATCCTTCCTCTGGGCCTGGGCCTGGCCTGACCTCATCGGTGGAATGTTTCCATATCTTGAGGATTCTTCACTGTCATTTTCCAGTCCTGGTACCAGTGTGTCTACAAGGATTGGGCACTTTCTTATCCTATGTCTTGTGCACCCAGCTATCTTTTCTAATTTTTGACCTCCTTCTGTCCATGATATATCTTATATATTAGAGTCTATATATCAGTCTTGTCTTGGTGAGATTTTGTGAAAAACAGGGTCCATCTCGTAAAGGTACTCACCAAGACACAAGAATGAATTCAATTTCAGAAAAAGTACTCTCCTTTGCTTGCTGACTTATTATCTCTCCATTCGGACCCCTATCCTGATGATGCTAAAGGAGGTTAAGTATTTACATATTTGGAGGACTATGGTAGATTACAAAGGTATTTAGATAAGGCATTGTCATGGGCTGCCACTAATAATATGAAGTTTAATTTTAAGATGATGTGTTATACATTATGACAGGAATAGTCCATATTAACCATATGCTATGAATAATTTTTTGATTAAGGAGATGAATATAGATTCATAGTTTTGTACTAGGCTAATGGTCCTGGAGCCTTTACAAGCCTAGCCCATAAATGTACCCTGGCATCATGATGCCTAACATTATTTCCCAGTGCCTCTATCAAGTAGAGCCACTGGAGTGATCCCTGGGATGAACTTTCTATTACCCATCCACTCATCAAGATTTCTCTTGAAAAGGGACAGCGAGGTGCTCTGCATGACATGTATGGGAAGTCTATTCCAGAGCATGGGCAGTCTCTGGGTGAGGAACCTGTCCCTCCAGCATGTTCTGTTGATTGTGGTAATGAGGTTGAGGTCTCTGGAGCATGTGGGGTGGAGGGATTGGTGTTTCTTTAGATGTATCATTTCTAACAGATTGGTGTCAGACATGGCTTTGTAAGTCAAGCAGAGATCACCTCTAAGTAGGCGACATGAGACAGAGAATAGCTGCAGTCTTTTGAGTCTGTCCATGTAGGACATGTGTTTAATGCCTAGGATCCTCTTTGTGAGGTACTTCTGTGGCCTCTCCAGCTGTTGCAGGTGTCTAGCAAGTTACATGCCAAATGGGGCATTATACTTGATGATTGGTCTAATGAGGAAAGAGTAGAGAGAGACGATGACTTCTTTCTTCCTGGATGCAAAATCCTTGGTAGTGAGATGTGCTATATAGAAGGACTTTCTGACCACAGTGGTAATATGGTGGTTGAAGGAGATGTTGCTGTCAACCTGCATCCTCAGATCTTCTATAATACTTTCAGTGTTTTACCTTCTCCTTATTCAACCTAGTGAATGGGACTTCTGTGTGCCTCACATTTGAGTTACCTATGATTAGTGTATTAGGCTTAGGTTGAGAGGCACACTGTGGAGGTGAGCTATGTGTCCTGTGGTTTATGCTGTGTTGTGGTGGTCGAGTGCATTTCTGTCTTAGCGGTCTCTGTTTTTTGGGTAAATTTCTACTGAAAGCCTCCGCAAAGGTGGGTGTGTGGTTTGTGTTTTAATGTAAGAGTTGTGATGATGGGTGTTCTGGAGTGCTATGTGTTCCATGTGTTGTGGTGCAGGTGTTGACCTTCTCTTCCTGACCAGTTAGTCCAGCCTTGGCTGGAGAGTGCATAGGACTTAGGAATAGATTTATACATTGACTTATATTTTGATTCTCATATAATGGATATCATTAAAAGCTGTTATCTTGAAATAAGAAACTTACTGAGAACCATAATTAGTAGGGAAAGAGATGTATTATTATCAATTTATACGGTATTTGTAAGACCAGTGAAAGTATATGGTGTGTGCCTGTGTCTGTATAACTCAGTACAGAATGAAGAAATAGAAAGGATACAGAAGTTTTTCACTCAACAAATAAGAGGTTTGAGGGAGATGAGTTGTTGGAAAAGATTGAAGCTGTTATATCTCTTCTCTATAAAATATGGATTTTAAGTGGAGATTTTATTGTTGTACACAAATCTGTTTAAACAGGGTTTGGATAATCTGTTGGGTGAAAGGTTGCTCAATTCTAGTCTTGATAGTAGCAGCTCACAGAAGGCCTATTAAGGCTCTGAGTTTGAATTTTGTAATTATGAAAACTGAGCATTGAACCTCTTATGCAATAGGCTTTTGTAAGACACAGTCATGCTGTTGGATGACATGATCATTTGATCTTCCTCCCCTTTTTGTCAAGAGGCACCATTATGTGATGGGTCTCCACTGAGTTATGCCTTGAAGATGGCACAATACGTACATGCCCTTCTGTTCCCTTGTACAGATGGCCATATTCAATATGTGCCTAATCTACTAATCAATCTCAGTTTGCATGTATCGTAGCCAAGGCTTTATCCATCTGTGTCACAAGACCTGGTAATGGTTCCATTATTACTAAATTATTTAATGGGTAGGACATTCCCCTTGCTCTAAACTGAACATAATCTCAGCTTCACCAAAGTCCAGGAATGACCCTTGTAAAGTTGTGGATTACACAAAATTGTATGCATATTGTATTATACCAACTAGGGTTATGAAAGTGGCTCTAGCACAGACTGCTTCATGACAAATTATAATAATCCAACACTCTCAATGGCTTTAATCCCCAGTCACAGCAATGCTTTTAAATGTATCTTACAAAGGTTTTCACTCAGTTCACAGAGAAAATGTTATACAATTATTGTCACTCTTTGTCTTTCATTGATATTTGTAGTCTCCAGTTAAAGTGAAACAAGCTTTCCAAGCATGTATTATTTTAATGATCTCTAAAGACTCTATCCCCTTATCACTAAATAGCATAACAGATCAGGGATGTCTGCCTTTTTTTTTTCTTTTGTGTAATTTGTTCTTACTTGCCATAGAGCTATTAGCACAAATAATAATTACAAATAAAACTTTACATAGGTGATCACTGGCTTTACAATCACTGGTGACTGCATGGTTTTCACTGCTGATCTTGTAAGGGAATTACCAAAAGTAGCATTGGTAATAAAGGCGTCCTCTCTCATTTCAGGGCTGAAAGTTATCACACAAGATATGGATTGATTCTGACAGTTTTTACTGTCATTGACTTGGTTCTATGTCAAAATTGGATGTTCCATGGCACAAAATTAAAACAGAATTTGTTTTGGCATTTACAAAGGCTAACACGAAGCAACTTTGAGAACACTAGTGTGCAAAAGTACCCTGCTTAAAATAATTAAGAAGATATGGATTTAGAAGCAGAATAAAAGTAAGCATAATATAAAAAAAGTGAAGTCAATTGAGAGAATGTTGCCTGATCCAAAAATGGTGACAAGGAAGAGAAGCTGTTATTATGGCTCTGCAGTTAGGACATTGGTAGAACATTAGAAGCAACCTGGAATGACTTCAGATAACTTACTAAAAGTTTGGCGGTATGACACATTTTTAATTCAAAGTATCATCATAGCCAATATGATGTTATGCTACCAATAAAGAAAAAAAAACGTAAACTGTACATAACAAAGCAGTACAGACATTTGGACAGTTTATGTATATTTATCAGCTATTGGTAGTCTTAGAAGACAAAGCATGGTGGAACTATTTATTGTTGACTGGAGGGTCTGAAGTTGAGGAAGGGGCAGTTGGCATGAGCTACCAATAAAGCCTGGATCCTGTGGTGTAGTCAGGACTTTATATCTCCGCATCATAGAGCTAAAGGAATCACAACTCTTGTCTTCAGGTCTCATGAAGGGTATAATGATAGTCTAGGGGATATAATTTCAGTTGGACTAGATGCAGAGTACATATATAAGTTAGCAAAGATACTCCAAGTGATTTCATAAAATCATTTAAATTTAAGGTGAACAGTAATAAAAGTTAAACATAAATATTAAGTATACAGACTGGGCAATTGGAAAACTGAGACCGTCACGAGTGCTGCAATTAATGATGAAATGCTTAGTTATGCAGCTGTAGCTGGGATAGTTAACAACAGTTAAGAAGATATCCGACTCATTCTGGAGATTATGTATTAATTTTAAAAGAGTAAAAATGATACAGTCTTGTTATCCTTTTCATCTTTACAATTATGAAGTAAAAGTGGGTTTTCTTAAAAAGTAAAGGGAAGGCCTGATACTAAATAATTTCAATGAGTGAACCAGTGTAGTACATGAGTGATTATTTCTGCTTAAGACAGGTTTCAGGATAAGAGTTCAAATGTTACATTCTGTCCAAAATTGTTGTTAATGGTGATATATATATATATATATATATATATATATATATATATATATATATATATATATATATATATATATATATATATATATATATATATGGAAATGCGTGACTATCATGACTGATTGAGTAGAAATCAATAAACATGAATCTGTGGTCAAAAAGTTAATTATCCCAGTCCCCTTCAATAAACACATCACACCGAATGACATTTGACGACCTTTATCAAAACTTCATAACATAACTTTGATTACCAAAATTTATTACAACTGGACATAGTATAGTTGATTCTAAACACAGCATAAACATCCTTGTAATGTTAATCAGAACAGTGTACCAATCTCATCCTGCCCAGTAAGCAGCATCCATACCTTTGCTTGCTTACTTTACTTATAAACATCCTTGTAATGTTAATCCAAACAGTGTACCAGCTCATCTTGTCCCAGTAAGCAGCATCCATACCTTTGCTCGCTTTCTTTACTTATAAACTTCCTTGAAATGTTAATCAGGACAGCGGCCCTGCTCATCCTGCCCCAGTAAGCAGCATCCATACCTTTGCTCACTTACTTTACTTATGAAGCAGCATCCAAGACTCACTTCTCATCCTATTTTTTGAATTACCCATCCTTTACTTATGAAGCAGCGTCCCATCTCACTTCATAAACCATTCATTGAATTGCCTTCCAACCAAATAAGCAGCATCCTTACCTCCGCTTGCTTACCTATTCAGCAAACTTCCTCCAGCTGCTCATTTCCTTTCCCCAAATCCTTGAAATGAACCTCCAGACACCAGAGAGGGAACAGAAGAGTGCAAGCCTGTCCCTCTTCTCTGCCTACCCTGACTAATAAAATAACCACAATCCTCACCAACCCACCAACAAAAAAGGGAGGATTCACACCAAAATGTGATTACTTATGCAGCTACACTTATCTAAACCCCTTAAGCCCCTCCCCATCCTTATCTAATTTCTTCCCAATCATCCCTCCCTCCATTTATCCCTTTCACTTCCCCAACCCATTTAACTCACATTAATATATCAGCCTAGCCCTCTTGAAGACATCTGAGGACAACTTGGTTTGTTGCCAAACCTCATTCATTTCTGATTAACTATTTAGCAAAGTTCTTGATATAGGCTGGCACTGCTGCAACTTATGAAACTACTCCAACTGAAGTATACTTATGCATACAGCTGTAAAAAAAAATCTAAAAGATCTTGGTTTTCAACATTTAGTCCTTGAAGGAGAATTATTTTATGCAAAACTATATATGGCATAAAATCCATTTATCATTACTGGGCAGAATTTAGCCATTGCCATTATCGCTTTACCAATAATTCTTTACTTAACTAGGTATCCACTTATTATAAATTGCTGTCTGATTTTCCAAGATTTTAAATATTTTACTTAAGTTTATTTGGGAGAATTTAGGTGAGTTCACAATGAAAATTTAAAAATTTGAACAAATATTGATGGCCTAGGTTATCCTTATTTAAAAACTAAAATTAAATATACATACATATAAATATTTCAGGCACAGGACCTAATGCCCTTCTACTCTGTCAATATAACAAAACAATCATTCCCATAATGTGTCCTATCTGGTCTTAAAAATATCTGAAGTAGTGCTTGCTCCCTGACATATAATTTGGTAGTCTGTTCCATTCATCAGATACTTTCTCATAGAGCCCATTAGCACAACTATCATTCTTACATAATTTAATATACAGGTTGTCTGTTGCTTCTATACTGCCCTTTGATAACCGCAAACATTACCAGAGGTACTTATTTCTAAATGCCCTATATACCTGCATGATGTCTTATTGTCATGCTTTCAAACTTTACCTCTTTCTGGTCAATGAGGTATATTCTCTACTAGTCTAGATAAAACTAGAATCTGAGGTATTTGGCATGGCTTTAAATTATGTGGTATTGCAGTATATCAAATCTGCACCACAACATTTGCAAACACATCAGACTTTCTGAAATTTGCAAACAGCCATGCATGCACAGAAGAATTACCTAATGCAGGAAGACTTGTTAGGATTAGACATTATGAGATCTAAAGCAAAGGATGAAGCTCTGCATAGGAAGAAAGGGAATTACAGCAGTGTAGAAATGCACATCTACCACAACAGGTTGAATGAAGGACCTTGCATATTTTCAGTATTTAAACTTAAAGTTTAATTTCCCTTCAAAATATGTGTAGGAGTTTTATTTTTTTCAGACAAAACACATTGACATGTCCTCCAGTTTGGAAATCCTCTTTGCTCTACCCCTCACTATATATATTGAAACAGGGCAGTAGTGTTAATGAACACTCCAACCTTATGCTTTCACCATGGTTTGCCTGGTCTTGATCACAAAGGTGTAATGAGAATTCAAGAAGCAGCAATAGCACAGCTATGTAAAACCACATTTCCCCCCATGTTTGCACCAGTGTATTTCCTTAGGTTAAGGAATCATAGTTGTTTTCCATGTTTAATGCTTAGTGGAACCCCAGCCCATATTTTGAGCTTAACATTTACTACTTGTACACCATGTAAAATGTGTCAACACCAGCTAGAGGGCACACTGCACAGATGTTAGTCACTTCACAAAGTTATGCAAATATGGAAGTACAGTGAACTCCTGCTTTATGCAGTTCTACACTAAGATGTTCCATTGACCTTAGTTGTTTTGATTAAGAGGTTTTAAAACACTTCATCTATCCAGTGCATAGTCAAGACCTGTTAGATAAGTTATCTTTTTACAGTAATTAACAGAGTTAATGTCTTTGAATGGAGAACAAAATCTCTGTTAAATGCAACTAAATTCTGAGCAGCAACAGACTCCTTAGAGACAGTGCCACGTGTTACTTTGACAATGGCTTTGGAACTAAACCACTTTTTGGTAATGAAAAGAAAACAAATTCATATTTAGTCTCCTGATCATTTTTCAAATGGAGCCACTTGCGATTAAAAATCAAATGGTGCAATGTTATTCCCCTGGACATTCTGGAGACTAAGTTTCTTTATGCCTTTCTCCATTGATGATTTACTTTACTCTTGGAACACGAGCACCATCTGAGTTTTTTAATTTGTTTTTTCTATATTATTATTAAGTATGTGGAGCTTTTCTCCCCGGGCCTCTACTGAAAATGGAAATATCTCCAGCTAGACTAGCCCGGTCAACAAATGTAAAATAAAAAAATAAAAAAAATAATGTACCACAGATACTCCCTACAAATGTTTTTTTTTTTTTTTTTACGGTATTTTGTGACTATTTAATACTTATTACATTCATGCCTCTATTTTCTATTACTTCAAACAGCTTTCATATAAGTTTAATTATCTAATGCACAATGGTTTGATTCTGTATGCATTAATCATGTTTTTGCCATCTGCTACAATTTAGAAAAAGTATTTTCATCCAACATCACAAAACTGGGGTGTTGTGCAGTTTGACACCAGCTAAAATTTTCCCAGAACTGCCAGTTTATTCTCAGAATTTGAAATAATGCCACAGTTTAGAAAGGTTTGGAGCATTCCTATTTCCCATGAACTAGTTGCCTACCAACAATATTATTCTCATTTGTTTGCCATTCAGTCCATTATCTTTAGTTTGACACCAGCTAAAATTTTCCCAGGACTGCCAGTTTATTCTCAGAATTTGAAATAATGCCACAGTTTAGAAAGGTTTGGAGCATTCCTATTTCCCATGAACTAGTTGCCCAATCAACAATATTATTCTCATTTGTTTGCCATTCCGTCCATTATCTTTAGATTTAGATTTATAAATACCATGTTAACTATAACCCTTTGGATATGATCCCATTTTAAAAAGCTTAGATTATATTTTCCAAATTCATTTCAACATACTTCTACAACTATGACCCCAGAGATTATGCGATCATACCCTCCTGATTATGTGTTTGAGACATGGATGCCAACAAATCCAACTCAAGACCAAAGTTTGAGAGCTGAATATTGGCATCCATGTTGATCTTTGATGTTCTGCACACTAATAAACAAATCAACTATCTGGAGACAGTAGGCCTCCCTTCTGAAAATAAATATATATTATACAATGACCTCCCATTAATATTCCAAAATGTGCACGCTGATTGGCCAGCTTGCCCATTGTAAATCCCACAATATGCCAACGGAAAAAAGGTCCAGTCACCCAGACTTTTTTCTGTTGGTATAAAGTCATCAAAACATTTTTTTTTAAAAAAAAAAAAAAAAGAAGAAGAGAAAAAATGGAGCAATGGAGCCTTTCTTTTCTCCGTTACTTCCGTTTCAAAGCATTGATGTACTGGGGATACATGGGACACAAGTCCCATATGCATGGTCAGTACATCAAAACAAGGGAGCAGTGTACCACAACCAGTAGAAGAACAGTAATGTGCCATTATACTAAGACATTATTTAAGAAAAGTAAGCATTTTTTCATAAATAATCCCCCGGATTCACAAATCCTCTGTGTAAGACTAAATAAGTCTTACTTGGAGGCTGCAGTTGAACGGTATGACATCAGCGTGCCATGAATATTCATGAGGGCATGCTGACTCAACCGCAAGTCTAACACGGACCGTGTAGGAAAGCAGGGGGCGTGTCCGACTGCTGAGCAGTCTAAATGTCCACGCCTCTGCAAGGGTTCGAAAAGAAAAATGTAAACACAGAAGAGCGAGTCTGCTCAAATGTCCATGCACCCAACACCTCACTCCCTGACATTATAAACCCCCATCACAGTTATAAAAAGTAAAACATTAATTTTATTTTTTTATATTCCCGAAATAGCTGCCCGTATTTGCACGTGTGTGCCGGGTGTGCCCATTGCTTAGCTGCAGTTAGCAATCCCGACATGGAAGAACATAAGAAAGAATGTTCATGCAAATTACACCAAATAACAATAGTGTAATGGTAGAGCATTTGCACAAAGAGGAGGCATTCATGGTTCGAGTCCCACCATTCCCCTTCCAATTTATGTTTTAAATCAGTATATGAAATAATACCTGACATTTATGATTAAAATATTACTAAAAAGCAGTGAAATGGCCTATGTATCAGTGAACAAAATATATATTTTTAAAGGATCCTGATATACAATTGCCCACAGTTAAGCAGCGCTTTACCAAGCGCAGTATAGGTGCCCGTAGTTCGGCAGTGCTTTACCCAGTGCAATATAGGTGCCAGTAATTCAGCAGCACTTTACCCAGCACAGTAGAGTTGCCCATAGTTAAATAGCACTTTATCCAGCACAATCGGTTTGCATGGATGTGCGCGCTGTGCCAACAAGCACACCGTAGGGTAATGTGGAGCAACGTAGAGCAAAGCTGCTTAAACGCAGCCACACCCCCTAGCCTGCCTGGACAGTATTAAAATAAAATGAATGACAAGGTTCAAACCCAGGACTCTGTGCACCATAATCAAAGAACTGAACCACTAAGCCATGACAGCTTAGGAGAAACAGCCACTGTTAACATACATATACTTAGACATGGTAGATTAACCATTACTAAGCATTTCTGCAGTCAGCCGAGAAGTTTCAAAAATGGCCAATCACAAAAAAGTGCGGGAAATGCGGCATATTTAAACCCCATAGGTGGGAATACTTGCCATAACTGATTGTAGCTCACATCTGCAGTTAGAATGGCTGGTGCTGGAGAGGGTACATGCTTTTGAGCGCAACATTGGGGCAACGAGGAGTCGAAATACATGGTTTGGCCCCTTGTCCACCATCATGAGTCAAGACTTCTGCAGGGCCAGTTCCAAGGGACGGAGTACAAGGCAGAGGCTTGGATCCGGTTAGCTCATGACCTCACCAGTGTCACAGGCATTCCTCAGACTGGTGAGCAGGTCCGTCACCACCATGCAGACCTGAAGAGATGGAAGCAGGACCTACTGAACCAATGGATACAGGAGGCCCGTGGGATGCAAGATGCCCCACAACTGAGTAGGTAGCCATGGAATGCAGCATGTAAGAATTTATAACTGATTCTATATAATGGATAGGTATGTCTAATATCCCTTCATTTACTTCACAGCTGCAGGTGACCGTGCTGCGAATCAGCAAGCCTATGCAGATAGGCTGCTAAGGCTGCACCACCAGGCAGGTTAGTGATTATTCTGCATGTATTGTCATGCAAAATAGGGGAGAGAGCATGAAAGAAAGTTTCGTAGTCCAATAATACAGCCATAAAATGTCCTGAATAAGTCCTCTGCATGTACTGTCATAAAAAAGTCGTAGAGCCAGAAAAAGAGTGTAGTAACCCATTAAGAAAGGTAAAATATGTCTGGAATAATATCTCTGCAGGTACTGTCATATAAAATAAGTGAGCGAGCTTGAAAAAGAGTGTTCTAACCTATTAATAAAGGTATAATATGGTCTGAATATGTCTTCCATATGCACTGTAATATTAAATAAAGAGCCTGTGGAAAAGCGTATAATGTAATTAATAAAGGTATAAAACCTGGTGTGTGTCTGTGTCACTTACTTTGAAATGTTGTTGTATCCTTGCATTATGCAAATAGTACAGTTTTAATAATTGCTGGCAACTCACAAGTTGGGCAGTCCCATCTAAAGTGGGTGATGGAAGTGCTAGTATCTGTGAAGTATATATACAGTCCTCAACAGTCAGTGACTGGCTGTCATGCTTAAGTAAATCTGGCACATGAGTAGCTTGTTAGTTTGTTCCCCAGAAATGTGAGTGTGCTACAAGAAATGCAGGGCTATGTACAAATTGAACTGAAAATGTCATGTGAACACATCCATATATGTAGATAAAGAAATATAAATAAAAGCAAGAAATATGTACCAGTAACATCTGCATCTTGGACAGTTAGTATGTCAGATATAGGACAGGTATATAATGAACTAGCCAAACCTGTTGCACAACCTAAAGCATGTTGGTAATTGTAGTAATACATGTAGGGGATATACAGCTGCAGTCACTAGGAATGTAGTGTAGACTAAAAGTACTTATAAGATGTTAATTGAGGTTTCTTTCTACACCCTACTGTATGTGCATAAACAATGCAATTCCACACCTCAATGGGTATGTGTAATCTCAAACATTTGTTGGGACATATGTCCTGTTGTTCTATAAATATCTGCATTCACTTTGATGCATGTGCCCTGTTCAGACACCACAATCATGGTGGCCTGTTGCTACCAATCATCCCTGCATGTTGCTGGAATGTCCACTGTCATTCAATATATGCATGTGTTATGCTTGCTGTTCAACTGTTGTAACCTTGGTGTGTTGGGTTAATGGGATTATTACTGCATGCTGTTACAACTAATCTTGAATGCTGTTGTTTATGTTGTATTAAACACACCTAATCACAGAACGTATGGGAAGGCCGGTCCCAGTGGACCCACCAGTCACTCCTCAGCTAGCAAGTGCACCTGGCACCAGCAGGTCTGGTGCCCAGCTCAGGCTACCCTCCTCCATTGGTCCTGTGCCACCTTCAGGTGGAAGTGCTGCAGGGGATGGGGCTCATCCCCCCGTGCAAGCGTGGGCAGAGAAGGGCCACCTGTCACCCTTTGAAGGGTCCGGGTTGTGGTGCATAGGGAGATCCAGCGTTCAGTCACTGATCCCCTACGCCAGCTCGAGGCGGGAGTGGCGCATCTCATGGGTGAGCCTGCCCATCCTACTCAGCCCCTAGCACAGCCACCCTTGGGGCAGTGAAGATGCAGTGGTGACTGCCCATGGGTGGGGATCTCAGTTCCACTGTTAACATCTGTGGGCTCATGGGCTTGCGATTTCCAAACATCCATCCCTGTCAATTGTGTTCACCCACCCCATGTGTCATACACAGCCCCTGTATGCGTCTTGTTTGTTTTGTCTGTTTACTTCCCCAACCTACCTCCCCAAACATACCTACTTCCTCTACCTCACTTTCCCCTTTCACCTGAAAAAAAAGGGCAATCTGTACCCACAAAAATATTACGCCCCATACATATCTGCCCATTTCACACACATGTCCACTGGACATGTAAACTGATAATTATAAGTGGCAGTACAACATACTTTGTTGTCCTCACCCCTCTCCCAGGGGTGGAAGGAGTCAAATTTCACTCCAAATTTATTGCATATGCACAGCTGTTGCTGGTAAAGAAATGGGCAGCTATGGACCTTTCCTACACCCGTCCTGCACATCCCGAGCTTGTTTACCTACTGCTTGTCCCTCTTTGTGCCCCCTTTTTCAACACTTTCCTATCTCCCCATTTTCTTTTCTTTCAAAGAAATTAGCGTGGGGTTAGTGGGAGTAAGCACTTTTAAGCAGTAGTTAGTGGGTTTAAGCAAGTGTGCACATGTGTGCGCTTAGCTAAGCATCGCTAAGCATCACGCAAACCCAACTGCTTAAAAGTGCCTTAGTCACTCTATGTCAGGGCCCTTGTTCAGCTCAGCAGCAAAAGAAAAAAACACTGCCAGTCTCGAACTCCAGACTATTGACACAATAGACTGCATGAATTATCACTAAGCCACATCAGATATACAAATAACTTGGTGCTGAAATAAGTACATCATGCATTACAATGAGGGAATGGAAATGGAAATTAGGAATGGCATAACACAAATCCTGTTCTGTGGGTCTTTACCAGCAGTTGTTGAGGAATTGCATGCCATGACTGTGAAAAGAGAACCAGCCATTCTAGCAGGGAATAATGTTACAGTAGCACCTTACAAACACCACCCAGTATCAGACCAGGATAAACACTGGCAAAGTTGAATAGGGCAGAGGCCAGACTTCCCAACTGTGACTGCTTTACAGGGATGTCCCTGATTTGTAAACAAATGTTAGCTGTGCCCCTCTGAATCACTCTGAAAAGTAGTAACATTAGGCAGAAAAGTGGGGAATCACACTTAATGAATAATGTCAATAGGTGAGAGTAGACACTGCTTGCACATCAGAAAAGGTATAGTAATACATATGCTCCGATTCCCAAGAAAGTCTCAACTGAAATATGTCTGTAATATATTACAGGTGTATCTCACTTATATGTACCTTTTACTGAGGCTGTTCAAATATATACCTGAGAGTATCTGAGGCCTGGCAGAGGCAGAAACACACAGGCATATCAGCATTCCTGCTGTTACACACTCTGCAAATAGCTTTGGAAGGAGTTCCACAAGCATGCCCTTATGTAGGAGTGCAACACAGAAATATCACAAGATGTAGACATGTACTGCTAGCAACCAACTGTGACAATGCCATTGTGCCAGTGCTGAAAAGACTGGTGTGGTGCACAGACAAAGAATAATAGGCTAACCTCTAGCTACCATCTGGATATGTCCACAGGTGGGAGCTACACAGACCGACTACTTGCCTTGATAGACTAACAGGTACACAGGAACCCTGTATGTTCAGCAAGATAAACCTCACACAATAATAAAAAATGCTCTTTGCAGTTCTGCACCCGTACCCAAAGGTATGACATACCTGTGTATTCAGGCAAAACCAAGGGTGTAGGTAGGCATACTCAGTACTGAAATATGTCCAGTTGTCTTGAGCAGCCTGTGCTAATGTTAACACAGACAAACCACAAACTGTTCAGAAGTGAGTAACTTAATAATTACAGCATATCAGTTCACAAACAGTGCATGTGCCACAGGAATACATTGCAATAACTACATTTGTATGGCAGTTAATTGTCTGATTCAGAAAGAAAGTACATACTCCCATGTATCCTGTGTTAGCATTTGGAGGGGTGAATAAATGTCTACACTGAGAAGCGTGTACTGGAAGCAGCAACATTCAGGTTTGAGTACAACATGCATATCACTGGCTACAACCCTAGCTTCAGATAAGAGACATATACCAACCTTCTGACTGACACAATGGTGTCCAGAGCAAACAAACATGGGCCCCACCTTGGAAAGCTGAAAGGGCTACGCCTACCTAACCTAGCATTTTATAGCAGTAAGCGGCAATCACAGTGAGTACTGCAATTACCACACAGCAGGCTGCATGCAATTACTTAGTGGTGGGCACCAATTGGTGCAGAGTCTGTCACATGCACATGTGCAGATACCTAGAAAAGCAGGCTGTACCTGCTGTCCACACATGCAATAATATCATTGCAGGAACAGAGAGATAGAGAGTGAGAGCGAGAGAGAGACAGAGACACAGTCAGAGGCAGAGACACAGACAAAAGAGACAGAAACAGAAACAGACAGAGAAAACCCAAACAAAACAACCAAAACAAAAAAATAAATAAAAAATAAACAACAAAACAGTAACAGCAGACGGAGCAGAGAAATACAAAGGTAAGGTATGTAACTCATATGTATGTGCCGGCATGTAGTAGATGTTCTTGAACAGTACTCTACACACTGTAAATCATCCATATGTGGCAGCAGTATGTATCTATCTGTATCTGCACATGTGCATAGGGTAAGGGACATTCTGCAACTGTTAGTGAAGGGTGGACACATATATGTTGCTGAAGGCTGTTATGTGCATATATCTATGTAGGTCGTAGTGTGTTGCATAGAAAACAGCATGCAGTGCTGATATATGTCATGTGGTGATTAAACGCTGTGGGACTGATTTGTCAGATCTGCTGTGTTACAGCCAGTGAGGCCTGCTAAAGCTACATGGGCTGAGGACACCAAAATGCATTCTGCACAACACTGTGCAATATAATCATATAACTGTACATCTCACAACTGTCGCATAAGTGATATCCCCACCATGAAAGGTGGACTGTACATGTGCCTATATGTGCATCTATATGTACAGAAATGGATCTGTACATGTATGCGTATAGCTATGTATATATATATATATATATATATATATATATATATGTATATATATATATATATATATATATATATATATATATATATATATATATACACACACACACATATATATATATATATAGAGAGAGAGAGAGAGAGAAAGAGAGACAGACACTGGGTCATATGTACCGTAACAGGTATGTGGTGACCAAGGCATGGACTGTAGACAGGTGTCGATACTGCTGTGCCATCCCTCCTTTCCAAAACACTGTCCCCATTATCTACCACATAGGTAGACATCTACCTAACACTGACAGTGTGATAAGGGAACATGGGACACAGGTGGACAGTAGCCTCCCCTTTGATAAAGACAGTGCCACACTAGACTTGTAATCTGTCTATGTGGTACGTGTCATCACAACAGGTGTGTCATCTAGGGAAATATAGGTCAGTGTTCCCCTCTACTCATCACAATGTCCCATGTGGTATGTACCTCACATGACAACTACAGCATGTAGAAAGGCCACAGACATACCTCACAAGGGGTAATACTGGCCTCAAACAGATGCTCTATGCAGACTGACTCACAAAACTACAGCTACACTGTATTGCTTACCGCCCACACAGAGGTGACCTCTGCCAGACATACAGAGGTTTGTCACACCCATAGCTGTGTGACAACCACCATGGCAACATATCACAATCCCTCCGGGCTACATGCTCTAGGGCCCTAAACCTTGTCAGCTCACTAAACAGCACATGCTGGAGGGGATAGGTACCTATCTCAGAGATATGCCATACTCTGGAATAAACCACCTAGCCATAGCAAACAAGGCTCCTCATTAGCAGTTGTCATAAATACCCCTGATGATTATTTAGGAGATAGGTAATACATCCCGGGAATCACCTCTGTGGTTCTGGTTGACAGGGGCAAGTGAAATCAAAGTACATGTGTGGCAAAGGCCAGGGTAGCATATGGCTAGGCTGCTGTAGGCCCTAGGGCCAATAGCATATTACCTACCTATGACACTATGTACTCACACATGTACTCAATGCAATACCTGCTATGTGAGGTTGAATGAGTGTAATGCTGAATGTGTGCAAGGTCTGTAAAGGTATGATAGCTTAGTGTGAAGTTGTATCTGACATGGTAGTGTATGTCCTAGCTGTGAGGCCAGCAAAAGATGTGTATGTTATTGCTAGGCAGATATAGTAGTACGGCATATGTTGTGACGTAGTTCCTTGTTGACGGCTGTGGTGTCCCATTGTAGGCTAAAGCAATACATGTATGCTTAGTGAGTTGTACTGCTGGTGAATCCAGCTCCCATATGAACTGTAGTACTACCTGAAACTGTAGGCCTAAACAGCACAGTATGGTGTATGTTCACATTGCTTGGAAACACTGTCTTGTGTGTTTCCTGTAGTCTGCACAGAGTACATACCTCAGGCATAAGGGTTTGTAAGTAGTGGCACACAGTACTGTATGGTACACAGGTAAAGCTCATCTGTGTTGGCATACAGTGGTGTGTTGTATGTTTGTCTGATGTGTGTGTAATTATGCCTGTACCATGCCCGCAATCATATGTGTGTTACAGGGTATACGTGTGTATCTAGCAACATATATACTCTGTTACAGCAGTATGCCACCTATATTAACAAATGTGCACATATGTTAGGCAGGGGTATGGCCTCAACGACTCGGGTGGTTTACTGGTACTACTGTAACTGTACTTTACATACATTGCAATGGATGACATCTTTGTTCATGCATTAGTGTGATATATACCCCTGTGGCGAGGTTGTGCATTGTGTCATAAACAGTGTACCGGGTACTGTTGTATAGTGGTTTGATATATAGATTGTGCCAGGCTCTGTTAGTTGTGGCCTGAGAACCAATATGTGGTATTGAACATGGGTATCCTCTGACAGACAAACGGATGGTATATATGGCAGTGAAGTGATATCTGTGGGTAAGGGTGTAAAGGGTGCCACAGGACTCGCTCACACATATTGTTCATTTCTCTTTCAGACTGATGGCCCACCAACATAACCCTTGTTACACAGCAGCGGAGGAAGAGGTAATCCACCACAGCCTGGTGCAGCACTACTCACTGCTGTTTTCCAGAAGAAGCAAGCACCAGCATGAGCGGACTGCACTGTGGCAAGATCTTGTTCGTCGGGTAAATGACATAGGCATGCATAACCGGACATATGAGCAGGTACGCCATCACTGCAGTGATTTAATTAGACATGTCCAGCAGCGTGTGTCTGATATCCATAGACAACAGCTTGCCACAGGAGGTGGGGTGGCCATACATCCCCCCTCACCAGAGTGGAGGAGCTGCTCCTAAGCACGGTGGCTCCTGGACAACAACAGTAACTGCCTCAGACATGTGTCATCATGGAGACCGGAGCCACCCAGCATGTTGACATGGAGCATGCAGGTAACATGCCCTATCTGTACACTTCAGTTACCTGTATTGTTAGATTATGTATACATGAGATGTGTACTGTGTGTTTAGCAGTTGTGCTGCCAAGTGTTGTGCAATACTGATATTTGGAATATTATCTGTACACCTGTGACTGTCTACTGTTGTTCTACTGTAGTTTAGCAAACCCACAGTAGCAATGCCACAGTTGTGGCCACTGACAAACTCTCTCAAATCCTTGTAGGTCCCTCTGGTGTGACAGCAGGGCAGATGATCCATGTTGGTGAGTGTGGTATAACTCCAATATTGGTAATGAAATGTGCATGTCATAGGTGAGGTGTAGGTCATGTACACGTAACACACCTATGCATAATGCATGCTGTGCATGTTTGCTGTAAGACATTGCACAGCTCAGTAATGTCAGTAGCTGCCTCAATGACATGCAATACATAGAGCATCAGACACACTTGTGGCAACACTGTACTGCACATTGGATAGGCATAGTCACACAGATAACACATGCAGCCATGGTATGTATACCTGTGAGTGATGGTGCACAGGACATTGCAGAGCTGATAATACTTGCACAGCAATGTTGTGTCCATGTACACATTGTGTTCCAGGGTGTAGCCAATCACTGAACAACTACACACATGCATCAAATCCATGTATACTGTTATTAACTATGGTCATCTACACTCGCACTGCATGGTCTTGAGCAACACATATTCTGCATGCTGACACATATGAGGTGACTGTATGCCTTGTGATACTGTCACCCACCTTCACCCACTATTGAGTATGTGTTGGATTGCTGGTGTGTGTGTGTGTATCTGCTGTAGTGAGGAGTGTATTTGTGTGCATGTGTTCATATGTGCATGTGTTCATGTGTGCATGTGTGCATGTGTGCATGTGTTCATGTGTGCTAACATCATGTACAGATTGTAAAGTGTGTTTCCTGTCTTCCTCTCACAGGTGCTGAGGTTGGGTTGGCTGAATGCAGCAGGGAACCTGAAGTCACTGCCACAAATAGTTGAGATGATGAGACATGTATTGTGGCACAGGGAGGTTTGACAGGGTCTGTTGTTGGTCCGCCAATTGACAGTACACAGCTTTCCACCCCATCTATGCGCACACTTATACTGCCAATACATCCCTCATCACCAATGGCCTTAGCCGAGGGACAGCATGCAGTTGGCATTGAGTGTGGTATCCATGGCACTTGCATCCCCTCACAGCAGCCATACCCGGATTACTGGAAAGGTACCACATAGGCAGATGTCCAGGGATTCTCGTGGGATCACCGCTGGTCATAATGCCCCTGGCAGACGTACCCCACAGGTCTTACGACCTTAAGTATGATCCAGGCTGTAATGCAGGCACAGGCACATATGGAACGGTACACCAGACAGGGACAAGGGGTGCAGATGGCCCATTACACTGCTATCAATGACAGCATCAGTGACCTTGTCGGTGCCATCCAGAATTACACCGAGGTTATTGATAGACATTGGGGGGAGACATTAGATGCCCTCCACAATGTGTTTTCCATGAGCCAAGACCATGCGGGACAGTTGAGATGTCGACACGGACGTATGCCAGCTACATCAATGGCTGGCAGTCGTCGCGGATGGCCCAAAGATCACAGCCAGAATGTGTCAGTGCATGGACAGTACGTGTGTGATGTGTGCAGTACAGATTAGCAGGTGTACATCTGTGAACATGGTGGGTGCACACTGTCGGCATGTACGTGCACAGTGGACACATGGGACGTGTGACATACCCTGTATTGCACATTGTTAACATCTCACAGTATCTCTCGATGGCCAGTATGCATTCTACTACAGATATGTTCTAACATGGGTACACATGTGTGTATGACATGGTTTGACACTATGCTGTGGGTGATACTGTTAATATCTGTCAATGTTTTACATTCTGGTAGTATACACAACCTCAACAGCATGACCATAACCAATCATTAGATGATGTCCTGACAACTGACACACAAATGTGGGGAACTCAGTAACAGTTGGATCCTACTGTGAGGCCAGTGGTATTGACCGCCACCCCTTCCTGGGACCTCACCTGTTTGGCATATAGCCCTCTTAGATACATGCAAACACACTAGGGATATGTCCATCCACATCTGTAAATGCATGCGTTGGCCTACAATGTATTCACTGGATAGGACACATATCCTACACAAGGGTATCATACAGACAGATACCTGTTGTCCGACACATGCTGTACAGCTCTAAGCCAACTATAGCATAGTCATCCAAATTTACTATACATACTATCCCGACAGTACCACACAGGTGGTAGCCCCCAACATGTATGCTGGGTAGCAATGTGTACATACAGCCAAGTGTTATGTCATTTGTCCCTTGGTATCCACATATCCAGAGGTATTGTGGAGTCCCCTGGTGTATCACATAAGACATTAGGGGCCTGTATGCATATCCACAAGGCTGTTGTACACCTATAATGACTGTCCATTATTGCCAGACATTGTTGTGCATGAACATGTCTGACATATACCCCAGGCATGTACCCTCACTCACACTACTCTATAGTAACTGTCATGGGTGTGTGTGGCACAGATGACCTTGGCCACAGATCACTACAGTGGCCAACCTTGTCACATACATACATATGTGACCTACGATCTGAGAAGCAGCAGCACAATCTGTCAAAGGAAACAAATGTATTCATGTAGTATGCAGGCTTCACACCTATGTTCTAATTGAGGTCACATGTACATATATTTATTTGCCACACAGATACCTGATGTGTGCAATGCACATACTGTTTTAATCCTGATATGTCATACCATAGTAAAAGCAAAACCCACACCGCATTGACCAACAGTGTCTCACACACACACACACACACACACACACACACACACACACACACACACACACACTCAGCAATTGCTGGATTCAAAAAAGAGAACTCGTCTCAAAGGTATTCACAAACATACATACACACCCCCGCACACACACCCACACTGTCAGCGTTTGCAGGATTCAAATCCCTACCTAGCTATGTTATGATACTAAAGAGATACACATTAACACGACACGCTATATGCTTTACTGGGTGTTTTGTTTTCTCCTGCTATATTTGTAGGATGCTGACATCAGCACACTTTCCAAAGAGGAATGTACCTCTTTTGATGTGTTTTCACAGTCTCCAAAAAGAGCACTCCTCTCAAAGGTATTCACACACATACACACCCCCTTGTTTTCTCCTGCTATATTTGTAGGATGCTGACATCAGCACACTTTCCAAAGAGGAATGTACCTCTTTTGATGTGTTTTCACAGTCTCCAAAAAGAGCACTCCTCTCAAAGGCATTCACACACATACACACACACTCCCACACACACACACTGTCAGCGTTTGCAGGATTCAAATCCCTACCTAGTTATGTTATGATACTAGAGAGATACTCATTAACATGACGCGCTATATGCTTTACTGGGTGTTTTGTTTTCTCCTGCTATATTTGTAGGATGCTGACATCAGCACACTTTCCAAAGAGGAATGTACCTCTTTTGATGTGTTTTCACAGTCTCCAAAAAGAGCACTCCTCTCAAAGGTGTTCACACACATACACACACCCTTGTTTTCTCCTGCTATATTTGTAGGATGCTGACATCAGCACACTTTCCAAAGAGGAATGTACCTCTTTTGATGTGTTTTCACAGTCTCCAAAAAGAGCACTCCTCTCAAAGGCATTCACACACATACACACACACTCCCATACACACACACACTGTCAGCATTTGCAGGATTCAAATCCCTACCTAGTTATATTATGATACTAGAGAGATACTCATTAACATGATGCGCTATATGCCTTACTGGGTGTTTTGTTTTCTCTTGCTATATTTGTAGGATGCTGACATCAGCACACTTTCCAAAGAGGAATGTACCTCTTTTGATGTGTTTTCACAGTCTCCAAAAAGAGCACTCCTCTCAAAGGTATTCACACACTTACACCCCCCCCACACACACACACACTGTCAGCATTTTGCAGGATTCAAATCCCTACCTATCTATGTTATGATACTAGAGAGATACGCATTAACACAATGCGCTATATGCTTTACTGGGTGGTTTCTTTTCTCCTGCTATATTTGTAGGATGCTGACATCATCAGACTGGACATGGTCATGTGTGTACACTTTGTTTTATGCAATCCCAGGAATGAACCATGTGGGTCAGCAGGTGTTAACAGCTTTAACAGGACCCCACAATTCTTAGCTTGTGTGATCTATCTGTGGACAAATTGTCATTCCTTCATGTGACAACACATATTTATGCACAGATTGTTGATTTTGTGGATATGACATGTGTCTGGGATGTTGATAAAGGGCTATTCAAAGTCTATGTGGGACATGTGTAGCTCCGTTCAGTGATGCATGTCCTGGGTGGCTGCCTTGCAAACAGTCTAGCATTTTTGGGAACCATGATCTGCCCATGAACACACCACATTTGGTAGAGTTGTGTGTTTGTCAGCTTCCAGGACATATATGAGTGTACATTGCTATTTATGACATAGCTGAAGGAGGTGTCATGTTTCAGTCTGGACTCCTTCGCAGCTACTCTTTACAAAACACCAACAAACCTGAGCACTAAACCCCTGTTATACTCTTTTACACACTTAACACCCTACTTATCCTTTGTGATCAGTCAACAGAGTATGTCATCATAATATCCTGGCATGTCCAGGGGTCGGTTTCGTGTGTACTCTCCAGTCCAATGGTGAATATTGGAATTCTGACACAATGTCACAACTGCCTTATGTACACCAACAACCCTTTCCTCCTACCAACAAACTCAGATATATGTGAGAGATGCAACTATATAGACATATAGGAGGCTGAGCTCTCTCGACCCATGACTGGCACAGTCTATCAGGTGGTGAAGGTAACCACACACATCACAAATCCAGTCTGACATAGACCTATAGCGACAGCAATCAAACTACATTATCACACATAAACATACTCGGAGACTCTAAACACACTCTGCCTAAGCAGCAGAGACCTCCAAAGCAGACACACAAACAACTGCTACCCCACTACAATACCCACATATCACATAGTTCACAAAGTCAGTGTGCCACACAGTCACTGCCCTTAGGGCTAAACAACACACCTAATACACTTGAAATAGGTGACACTTATTGTCAGACACACTGACGTCCTTCTCACCAGGCCAAAAAAGGGGATGGTCACTTTGAGCTGTCTGTCAGGTGCAGGATCCGTCACATAACACATGCACTCAGGTCACTCCAAAGCAAGTACAGAAATGGCTCCATCATTGTCCATGCTGGTGTGAATAACCTCAGACGTTCCTCCCTGGACCACATGACATGATATATAGAGGAACTCTCTGATCATGTAGCCCAGGCCAGTATGACCCTGACCTTGTGTAGCATCTTACAATCACCAAGAATGATGTCACAGTATACAGACAAAATGATCACTTTTAACAGTTGGCTAACATATTGGTGTCATTCAAAGGGGATCCAGTGTCTGTCAGCCTGGGGTGACATGCTCAACATGCCACGTAGCTTCACTATGGACAGCTTGCACCTGTCAAACTTGAACCTTCGAATATTGGCTAAGGCTCTTGCCACCCCCATAGTGCCTTTTTTTTTCTAAGCAAGGCTCAAAAGACAAACCCACCTCCATAGACATTACAGGGTAAAAGAAACTAAGGGTAATGCTGCTCAACACCAGATGTGTTACCCTCAAAATGCGCCCACTCAGGACTCTCCTCAGTATGGAGAATATTGATATCTGTGCAGTAACAGACACCTGGTTCAGGCTCCCAAATGCACACTAGCACTACTAGGTTATTCTTCATACCATGCTTTCTGACCACAGGACTCAGAACGGCCAACACAAATAGGGGAAGTATCCATATTCATCACAGATACACACACCTCCGGGTTAGTAGCACTGCACGAAACATCGCAGACCATACATATGCAACTAACATTGTGCAAAACTGCCTTTCAGTTTGTTGCCTGCTACAGACCACCCTCCCAAACTCAGGAACCACACTCGGCTTTCCTGGGAACACTGGAGAATATGAAGGTCTCCCCACACACCACTATATTGGGTGACTTCAAATACTCAAACATTGACTGGGGATACTACTGAAGCCCCAACACCCTCACCCAACAGTTGCTACTATTTGTAAACTCAAATGCTATGCCACAACCAGTCACCACACCCACAAGAGGGGAAAACATATTGGACCAGATCATCACCAACATGGGGATTCTATGTTCCACACCAGAGGTATACCCCTCATTGGTAAGGTCAGACCATACATTTATCTCACTGGACATCCATATCCCGTCCCCACACCCATCGTAGGTAAACTTGGTGAACTTCTCAAAAGCAAGCATCACACTTCTCCAAACCAAGGCTGTATCCTTCAAAGACACTGGGACAGTGGTAAATACGGCTCAGACCGCTGAATCCTTTACAAACACATTCTATGGACAACTAGTGGACTGCATGGATTGTGCTCTCCCAAATAACAACAAGACTCACTCCTCCAATGGCAGGGGACCTGTCTGGGGGACCTCGGCCATTAATAAGCTATACAACAAAAGGAGGAGGCTACTACATGATAGAGCACAATCCAAGACAGGGAAGGTACCTGTGATCTGTACTAGCAGAAAGCTACGATCACTCATGAATTCATCTAAGGCCCGCTTCTAACGGACAATTGCATCAGACACTTAGAACAATCACAAGGCCTTCTTTAGTTATGTCAGGAACCTGGGTAGACCCTCACTGATATGCTGTGAGTTACTGCATACTGACTAAACATACCCTGAGCCCACAGACATTGCCAACATCCTGGCAAACAGGATCAGTGCAGATGTCTCCCCCCATCCCCCCTAAGGAGCAACTGTCCATCTCAACAGAGTGTAACCTCCCTGACATCACAAATGAACAGGTGAGTGCTGCCCTCCACAAAGCAGACAACATAGCATCAATGGGACCAGACGGTATCCTGGCCTACGTCTTACACAAGCTTCATGACAAACGTAACCCTCACATTAAGTCACTGTTCAATATCAAAGTTACTACAGGATATGTACCCAAGGGATGGCGTACAGCGACAGTGGTCCTGCTCCACAAAAGTGGTGCCACAAAGGACCCTGGACAATAGCGCCCTATAAGCCTAACAAGCCTGTTCTGCAAATCTATGGAGTGTATTGTCATGGAACTCATACACATAGACATCGGGAACCTACAGACAATGGGTCCTACACATTTCAGCTTTGTTGTGGGCAGATCTTGCCTCTTGAACCTGTTTGTATTCTTTAAACAGTTACCAGGTCCACAGACGTAGGGAAGGTTGTCCACACAGCCCACCTGGACCTTGCAAAACCCTTCAACACAATACACCACTCAGCCATTATGCATAGGCTCACCAGCGTCAACATCAACACATATCTCACAAGATGGATTGCTAACTGGATCAGGAATAGCACCCACATGGTCAGTATTGCAGGTGCCATGTCTGACTATACACCAGTTACACGTGGCATCCCACAAGGCTCAGTCCTGGGACCTCTCTTGTTCAGTATATATTTCTCTGACGTACAGGCTAACACAGCAGGAATATGGCTGACCATGTTCGCAGATGACTGCAAACTGGGTGCCATAATCAACTCTCCAGCTGGCACATGCATACTCAAACAGGGTCTCACAGAGATGGATTACTGGTGCCAGAGCCATGGCCTAAAGCTAAATGCCATTAGATGCATAGTCATCCCCTTTGGGAATAACAACATGCCCACACATTACCACATAGGTGGTAATCCATTATGTATGGTAGGAGTTGTTAGGGGTTAGGGGACAAGACTTGTTCGTACTCTCACCTTTGACAATCACATTGCCAAAGTGGTTAGACAGACCTTCTATATAGCCCACCTTATCCCATATGGTTTCACATCTAGATCAAGTGAGGTCATTGTGCCCCTATACTCATCACGACCATGTTTGGTTACAATGCCCCATTTGGGATATACCTTACCTGACACCTGCAGCAACTGTAATGGCCACAAACGTTCCTCAAAAAGCAGATCTAGGGACTCACACAGATGCCCTGCGCAGTTCGGATACAGTAACTCTAACTCTACTCAGTCGCTTATCGCCTACTTGGATGTGATGTGTGCCTGTTGTTTAAGGAAATGTCCAACCCAGAATTAATGGACATGATCCACCTCAGGATATCTGAATCCCTTGGAGCTACACACTCCAGGGACATAAACCTCACCACAGATGTTAATAGGACATGCTGGAGGGACAGATTCTTATCCCAGAGGCTCCACTCACTCTGGAATGTAATCCTGGTTTCGCATAGGCAGAGCCACCCACTGACCACCTACAGGAGACATCTTGACAAGTGGATGGGTGATCGTATGTTTACCCCTGGGATATCTTCTGTGTCCCTGCTAGAGGCACAATAGACTAAACGTAAATGGGCTATCTTGTGTGACCTACTATTCACAGGCACAGTGTACTAATCTGACAGGGTGGTGAAAGCCAAACACACTCTGGCTAGGCTTGTACATGCCCTAGGGCAGATAACCTAGTATCAACCTCTGAACCTATGATAATGTTCGTGATGCACAATATTTATTGATGATACTGATTGCAGGTATTTATTGTCTTTGCTTTCCCACTTTCTATGAACAACTTAGGTATCTGCAGAACATATTTGATTATGACAGGGTTCCACTATATTATATATGTGTCTGTTGTCAAATAACTGTGTTCACAGGGTGGATTGCTGAATAGTGAGAGGTTCCTGGGTTAACACATGCAACTGCCGGATATGTGTGGCCCACTGTTGTACTCAGACATGGCCTAAGTGTGTGAGCATGCCCAGTAGCATGCCCAGTGTGACCTTTCAGTATGTTGCTGTCTGAGGTCCACTACATTTGTTGATGTGTGTGAACATGACCAATATTAACATTTATTCTGTGTGTGTTGAAAGGCAGGTTATATTCTTACTGCAGGACTCACCTTTGTGTCATAACTCGACAGGGATTATGCTGTGCCTGCAGGGTTTCCATGAGATACTTTGCATAGACTTATCAACATTTCTTCATACAGGCTGACCACTGCAATACTGTCATGGTTTAGTGGTTCAGTACTATGACTATAGTGCACAGTATCCTGGGTTTGAAGCCCATCACTGCTTTATATTTTCATACTGAGCAGACCAGACTGCTTAAGGGCCAGTAGAGCAAATATCAGCATGTTGGCTTTTATTCAGCTATGCCCTACTTAGACCAAGCTTGTCCAACATTGCTAAATATTAACCAACATTGCTGGACGTTGCCCAATATTACTCAACATTGACCACAGTTGTGCTAGTTGGTGTGTGCAATTTTGTTTACATATACTACATGGTGGTAAATGCTGTTTAGCACTGCTTTATATTGCTTAACACATGGCAATCATGCCTCAGGTAGTGCTACAGGGCTGCCTATGTCAGATGCACATACTACACTCCCTATACATGTTTGAAAACAGGTAGCGTCAAGTTAGGCATCCCTTTTACTATATGTGCAAGTCAGAGAGAGAGTTATCATTTCCAGAGTTCCTACTGAGCCAGTGTATTTGCTATGCGTTGCCTCTTTGCCAAGGCCAAAGCATACTGGGCATGCCTCCTTCTGCCTACTGGGGCAGGCTCAGGTTGTTCCTCCTCCGAGTCACACTCTGCCTGTGATGGCCTTGGCAATGGTGGGGGGCTGTTTGGCCTAGGCCTATGCTGGTCCTGCTCCAGCTGTTTTCACAGGATCATATTATGTGGCATAGCACATACCATGACAATTTGGGTACATGTAGTTGGTGAGTACTGCAAGGCTCCACCAGATGTGTCCAGGCACTGGAACCATGACTTGAGCAGGCCAAACACATGCTCGATTACACTTCGTGTTTGTGCGTGTGCCTCATTATGGCATTCCTGTTCAGGTGTGTGTGCATTCTGGTGGGTGTCATCAGCCATGGCGCCAGTGCATAGCCAGCATCCCCCATTAGGTGACCATGTGGGATGTCCCCATTGGCAAATGTCTGGTACAGCTGCGTCAGATGCCAGATATGGGAATCATGGTAGCTTCCAGGGCAGCCAGCACACACATTCAGTATTATGCCCTGGGCATCACACATGACCTGACAGTTTATGGAGGGGAAGCCCTTACGGCTGAAGTAGACCCTACCCCGCTCACCAGCTGGTGCTTTGATGCGTATGTGCGTGCAGTCTATTGCACCCACTACCTCAGGGTATTCCGCTATTTGCTGGAAGAGATGCATATTGCTGGCCAATACCTCACGGGAATTGGGGAAATATATATGATCACTGACAATGGCTGACATGGACATGTTGGCTGCATGGAGTCTTACTCTACTCTTAGATTCCATGCAAGCCTTCGTGAATCCGGCCCAGTGTCATTGTATAACAGCAATAACTGACTCTGTCATTGTGGTATATTGAAATTTACCCACGGTTTGCTTTATTTAATCACTCGGGTTTTGCCCTCATGATTAAACCGCACCAACCATGGGTAATCTTCAATATACCACACCATGTCGTTGGTTATTGCTTTAGTAACTCATATCTGGAGAATGCATGTTCCTGTAAGTCTACACAACATACAAATTTAAATAATTTCTACAATGCTAATATTATCAAAAAAGATTTTAAGTTGTACACCACTGATCTACAGGAGTTTGTTTAAATATAGTATCGGATACGGACCCATTATGGCACTGTCTGGATATGCATGGTCTCATAATGCAGATGTAGCACATATGCTGTGTGTGAATCATTGGCATAATTATGGAAGAGTACAACAGATTTTATCTAGCACAGTTCACCAAATATACCTAATATAACTAGTAAAATCTTTGAATGCCCACCTTCCCTTTCTCTTAATTACCACAATAGGCTTTCTATCTCTTGTCAAATCAGAAGCCTTTCTAATGGTGTCAACAGTATGAACATACCAACATAATTACCACCCAGCCTGACTGATAGGTAATGGAGTTTCATATCACTCATCCATATGCAAAATTTGCTGTGTGAGTTTAAACTCATTACATATTAGTTCACTGGTTCAGTATTACTATTAGTGCTCTATGGCTATCATATTAAAGGAAGGCATCATATGCATATCAACTCTTCATCATCAGAGAGTGCTTCTTCTCCGCTTTAATATAGCTATATGACCATCATTTTAGAAAGTCAGGACAGTTTATTGTGCCTGTGATGTGGATTTTGTGATGAAGCAATTAGCTTAATTTAATGGTCCAGGCTGAGTTTTTCAATTTTTGGTTGGTAGAGCAAGTGCATCATAGGGATATTAAGGTGATTTTAAAAAAGGCTTTAAGAATTCAGGGGTTGGTTGATGGTTCATTCATTTCACATTAGAAAGGCTTCTGATTTGACAACATATGGTAAGCCTATTGTGATAATTAAGAGAAAGGAAAGGTGGGCATTATTTTTCTAATTATATTAGGTAGACAAATTTAGAATGTCAAGCATTTGGTGATATTAGTCTTTAAGCAGTTTTATTGTTAGGTTATTAGTTATCTGTGATGCTTATTAGATTAAGAAGTGACACTGGAAGTTATTGTTTGTTGTCTTTTGCAGACCACAAGATGGTCCTCATTATCAGACATTCTGAAGTGTATTGGGCTGTTAAGAGGTTAGATGCCAGGCTGAGAGGAAACTGTGTGCATCTTAAACTGGTAAGTTTGGCTGTCGTGTGGAGAGGAAGGAGAGTCATGATGAAGCACCAGCTGTTATCCACAATGAAGGAATGGCAGTGAGTAGTCTATCCAGTTAAGGTTGTTATTGTCCAGTTGGATAGGAATGATCTGCGAGAAGTGCTGAAGAAGAGACTTTTACCTTGCATTATTAGTGATTTATTACAGTTGCAGCAACAGTTTCTGGATAGTTTGATAGTTTGGACCACTGAAGTTTCAACGAGATTTGTTAAGCATGTGTTGTCTTGGCTAGTGAATTCTGTAAAACTGTTTTTGAGCTCTGTGATTTTGTGGATAAGGATTGGATGTGGTAATGACATAGAGGCATTCATTTGCCTGAAGTTGGCTTTGATTTGTTCAATATTCTCATCTCATTTTTTTATAGGAGGTAGTTAAGTATTTTAAATGAGATGAAAGTACCTGAAAGTAGGGCAGTTGTGAGGAAAAAAGGGGTTGTTTTCTTAGCTTCCTGGTGAGCATATTTAGGTGAATCTCGCCATTTTCCCTTGGCATTGTATGGCATACTAGCACATGGGGATTATGAGTTAGTGGAGGGAGTGGTAAGTGTTGTTTCTCAGATGGATGAGAAAACTGGTTACAGTGCCATTTAGTTTATGGGCTATGACTGCAATTAATTATAAAGTTCATTTGAGAGACTTTGAAATGATACAAGTTTGAGTTTTTGTCTCTCTATTAATAAACAGTCATGGTAGATTTTGATGTGGTTATTGACTGCAGGCATGCCTCCTAGACAATGCAACATGCACATGTTTATTCAAGTTAGCTTCTTGTGAGGCAGTAACACAGTTATCACATTACCTTGGAGAACAGAAAACTGTCTTGCCTTGAAATGTTTGATAAGCCATTCTGCATTCATATTTAAACAAACACCACTCATCTATCTCTTGTATAAAAATTCACATTGATTAACCTTTATGCAACCAGTAAATTTGAACTTAAACAGAAGAAAGCAACTCTTCTACTAGTTGCTTTTTTTTTTTGAAGCACATTGCTGATTTAATTAACAGATTCTCATTTATGAATCATCAGCAACAATACCCAAAATAGGTATGTACCTCATTCCTTTAATGCATGGTACTGAACTTTCCATGCTTATTAATTTTGCTAACTTCATATATTTATATCACATCATGTTAAAAAAACAGTTTTAATACGTCTTTTGCAATACTTTGAGTCATGCACACACATTCCCTTCCATCATTCACTGAGGAATAAATATCTTCAAAAATACTCTGAAGCAAATGATTTCCTCTTTTGCCCATATGTGCACCAACATTTCATTTGTCAGCCCATCTTCAAATGTAACATATTACTTGAGCAACAGATAATTTCGTTTTTACCCATAATAGCATATTTAAGTGAACATAAGCTGTATACTAGTCATCTGCATATGGTTTTTCAAATTAAATACATCTGATTGATTGCCAAAATGGCAAGCTAGAAGTTGACTCTTCATCACCTGTAAAGTCTCACCAGAAGGGTATGGTCTGATCATGCCCTTTCTAGACAACAAATGTCATATATGTATAGTAACATGCACCTTGGAATATAATGATTCATGAAAAATAAATCTTTAAAAATATAGCTTGCACTATCTACATAAATGCTTTAAATGTTGTCAAAGAAAACTTATTTATCTTTAAATTTACACTGTTTATTTGATTCTAAAAGTAACATGATCTGATCTGTCAGGTTGAAAGTTTTGGGATAAAACAAAATATATTTATGCGTTTCTACTGAGCTCAAAATGAGAAACCTGATTTGGTTTTTAATTTCTTCACTGACTGCAATGCAATCCTGCTGAAGCAGATAATTTCTCTTTTCTTCATAAGCCAGGCAATCCTGACCTTTTTTCTTCTCTCTCTCACACACAGAAGGTAGCAACATCTCTATGCCTTCCTCTAGCTTTATAACCAACCAGTTTATCTTTAAGTACCTCCACTCAGACAGTAAACATATGTTTCTCTTTTAACTCTTTATTTTCCTTATGTAACTCTTAGTGGCACTAGCATTTAAATGGAAATCACAAATATTCTCTGCCTCTTTCCCTTTTGAGTATTCAGCATAATTATTTAGTTGTATGCTTATTATCTCTATTCCTGTTTCAAATATCACCATTAGCTCTTTTCCATTCGCTCTTTTGAGGGCATTATACTCAACATATCACCTTGCAGTGCCTCTTAGATGGCATTAGAAGACACACTGCCAGAAGACCATTCACTCTGTTATTTGCAGTCATTTTGGTTATTTTTTTCAGACATTCTACTTTTTAGATATTTTTTTTAGTCTTTCACTCTGTAGTACGCTTAGATAATTTTCTAGTGGCCTGTATCCATAGTGGAGATGGATGAAGCCAATGAGTGAAGTGGTGTATCCCACTCACCTCTCCTGTGGGGATGAGAGGTTGGTGTTGAGGAGGAATGCTCACATTTGTGGCACACTAGCAGCAGTGTCTGTGACAGACACTAGGCAAATCACCTCCAAAGCTTCATGGTTAGTGAGGGATGGAAGAAGAAATGTCCATTGCAGAACTGAGGGGAAGATCCTTCATGTTCCGCTCATTGCTCATCCTTTCCCTACATGCTAAGTTGAGTGTATGTGGAGATGTCATGATAAAATAGAAAAAAAAAAACACCCTAATGGCTGTTTTGTTGAACACACCTTCTTAATCCACAACAACTGGAATAAAGAGGTTGATATTTTCATCAGTTTTTCTATAATAACTGTTTCTATTTCAGTATCTCTTGGCTAAATGCTATTCTAGAATCATCTGACATCACTTTTTCATTGATAATGATAACTAGTCTGATATTATTTTAAGGTGTGCCTATGCATAATTTTTACTCAATGCTAAATTATGATGCAAAGGTGTTAACACCTTTAGCCAGAAGTTTGGCATATCATCTGGGTCATGTTTTTCTTTCTTTCTGTCTTTCTTTCTTTCTTTCTTTCTTTCTTTCTTTCTTTCTTTCTTTCTTTCTTTCTTTCCTTGGACCAAGAATTATTTTTAAAGTTTTTACCCATTCAGCACTGCAATTAGGCTGTATGGGGTTTTCATAGATATCTCTTCATAAATTATTAATTTATTTTGTTATAGTTGGCATCACTGAAACATCACAATTTGATTAGGAAGTTGATACTTCAGTTAAGACGTGTAACAGTGGACAGCGCTTCCACCTTTGACCCTAATTAAAAATATAGAAGAATATGTGCTCTAGGTGACAGAGTGGTACATTTACTAACTAAATTTATTTCTGATAATAAGAAGGAATGGATTTCACTATTATCTGTACTCAGACTGGTTGATTTTCAGGTGATTGTTAAAAACATATGCACTATTAGTAACAAACATGCACATCTGTATTATTGTTCATGTAGATGTGTATGACCTGGCACGCATACCAAACAGTCTTATGAAAGGTGAAACAATTAAGTATTCTGATGTACATATTGTGCATTTAGTTATCATTGAAGTTATACATTCTTTTACAATCTCAAACTTAAAGTTTACCCACACCAGGTAATGCATGAACTGTTTTTTCAAACTGTGGTTACATGACAAATTTAAGGTACAAATGGGCTGGAAGAAAAGATTTGTGCAGCCAGAATGTTTGCTTCTGACAAGTACATTTGTGTTATGTAAAAAGTAAACACCTGACTAACAAAGGAAAATACACTCTACAGCCATTTTTGGTAAGTCACAATATAGAGAACCCCAAATCCCTGTAAAGGTGGAAATTAATTTCCCTTTGAAGGTATACCAGGCTAATTGTCAGAATCTTGGCAAAAAAGTATGAATTATCACTCATGGCTGAGACAAATTACAAAATTATTATAATACAAAAGGCTTGGACGTTTTCACATAAACACTTCGCAAATTTCAAAACATACTCAGATATTAAATCAGTGTCTTCTAGAGGAGGGATTCTGGTTTTACTTTATGTTTTAACTGAAGATGAGCCACTCTCTTTTGAATCTGTTTATGATATTGTTAGTTGAGTCTAAACATTAATGACCAACACCACACAGGTTCTACTCATCTTTAACTAATATATTTAATGATGTCTCTATAATCATGGGTGGTCACTTAAATTATCCAAGCAATGAATATGATGCATGCTTTAATGTGTATTATTATTATTCTGTATTTAGACACTTTAGTATGAAAGACCCTATCAATTTGATTGGATATGTACCAGAAGCAGTTGTATTCAATGTCTTGCATTCAGAAAATTTTCAGACATTGTGTGCAATTACAATACAACTGAATGGCTAAGTATGTTAGATTATTTATTTATTTATTTATTTATTTATTTATTTATTTATTTATTTATTCCATTTTGATGACCGGAGAGGTCCACTGGGCTTAGGGAGCCTGTTTTCAGTGGAAGCCAGGGGAGAAAAACTCCACAATACATAGTTTAGTTACAAGAATTATTACAAAGAGTAATTGCTTTACAAATTTTAAAAACAGGTAGAATTCAGAAGAAGAAAACAGTTACAATTTCATTTAGGCAAGAAAGGCAGGCACACAGCATCATGGCTACATATTACAGATTTGTAATTTATAATATCCACACTTGAGTGTAAGGTTAGTTTGATGTGAAAGTTAGCCAGGAGTATAAGTGGAGGAGAGCCTATGGGGTATGGGGGGGAAGAGTACAGTTGCATTTCCTGTTTGAATAAAGATAGGAATGTAGTTGAGTTATATCATCTGGTGATTGAGTTTGTGATTGCTTCTTTTAAGTTTTACTCCACTAAGACAATTGAATAATTAACTTATTCAATAAAAGAGTAGAAATACTAGTTCAAGACTCCCTGGAAAAGAGGTCGTCCATAAGCTTAGTGTCACCAACCAGGTTAATAAACAGTAAATAAATAAAATAAAATAAATGAAAGTTAATTTGATTTTTCTAAAATTTTTTGCAATGCTAGGTCAACTGATTTTCAGATACTATGTGCTCCAGATATGATTCCTTGTGGCTGGCACATATTGGAAACTCGATGTATGGCACCATTAAAATGGTTTAAACAAAAATAGCATCTATCAACATGGAAAACTACCCCCCACTGTGGTATATTATGGTTTGGAATTCATTGTTGCAGAAATAAGAGACACATGACTAGCATTTGCAGGCACTTTCTTTCATACATAAACAAATTAACAGGTTAAAGTGGCTTATTACTTGGGCCAAGTTAAATACTAGAAGCCCTGCTACAGGCTTATTTTAAGTTCCCAGTCCTGTTCGGTCCATTAGTGCTTAACAGCAGATAATGAAATGTTTAGCTTAATGAAAGGAATGGATGAAAATTGTAATGATTATTTCTTAAACATCTTCTCTGAAAATTCAGATCATTTTAACTATTCTCATCACTCAAGAATATTCAAAAAAAATTAACTATTCTCATTACTCAAGCACACACATGACATATATAAAAAACAAATACTTCTTGCATTCTCATCTGCAGGAACATTATTTAGAAAACTGTATTCAGAACTGAGAAAACAATGAATTGATGAGTCCAGATGGCATACCTGACTCTCTAGTTAACATATTATGGAAAATACTAATTGAATCACTACAGAAATTTCCAATGAAATACTATCTTAGGGAAATGTTTCTGAAGCCTGGAAGGAGTCCTTTATGGTTACAATTCATCCATGTGGGACTAAATTCACAGCTGACCCACTCTCTGTATCTCATCATTGCACAGTACTAAAGCAGGACTCCTGATCAACCCAGTTTTTAAAGATCACAAGCACAAAAGACATTTTTACTTAAACCGTGAGACAAGAAAACATTACCCAAGCTTGAAAACCTCTTGACGCTTAGCATACATCAGATATAGATAAGAAGTCATCAAAACAATTAAATAAAATAAACTCCTCTGCAAAACATTGAAATAATTCTCAAGTAATTTCTCCACTAATGTTTGGAATCATTTTCCATCAGGCATTGCAGCACTAAAGTATGTAACTCGGTTCAAACTGTTATGCAAATTACATTTCCTGTGCCTGTCACCCATCACCACCTCAGTCATATAAACTTTGTCTGTTTAGCAGAGTTGATATGCATTTGTTGTTTCTCCCATTAAACTTCATCCAGGCTAGTGATTCACATCTGCCCCTACCCATGAAGTTAATAACTAGTTTCCTCTGATTCTAAACCACAAGAAAATGAATAAGACCAACCAGCACAGCTTGAAGTAGTAAAATCAAAAATGTAATATATGGTAAGCACGTTCACGTCCAACAAAAGGTGCTTCATCAGGCCAAAACACATACACGCAGTTACTTGAGCTATTTAAAATGTATATGCAATATCATAAGGAAAAACTGGTCTATTTACAAATAGATGACAAAACCAAAGGTCTTGTTGGAGAAAGACCTAGTTTTTGTTTTAAAAACAGTAGATCACTTGAGCATCATTTATGTTATAAGCAAAACAAGATCACAAGAAGGTTGTCTGCATGGACAGGAATGTTTCCATGCCGATCATTTAGTTCTTGTAAGTTTATATTGGATCGGGATTATTTTGTACATCCAGATACAAACTTACCATATACTCCCAGTTTATATGCTATTTGCAGGAGTACTGATTTGATTTATTTAAGAACCCGCGGTAGTGGTGCTGCGGTAGCATTGTCACCTCACAGCAAGCCGTTGTCGCGTTCGATTCTCAGCTAGAGCATCATCTGTGTGGAGGCATGCGTGAATGGGTGTGCCTTCGTTGAAGGTTGTGCATCAGGGCTGGTAACTCGGCATGTAAAAATCCACTACCAAACATTAGCGGAGCGGAGTTCCGCTGTGGCGACCCCTAACTGGGATAAGCCAAAAGACACAACAACAACAACTGATTTGATTTATTTAGCTACCTATGTTGAGTGTTTGTGGTTCTATGTAGGGAAGATGAAAAGATCCCTAAGAGAACAGACATTGAGCATCTAAGTGAAATAAGGAGGGTTAAGCTAATGAATGGTCTTGCTAAACATGTGAATACACACAGGTCTACATATTCTTTTAGATTCATGGTGTTACAACTGATGTATAAGGATGTAAGAGTAGGTAATTTTAATAATGTCACTGAAATAGCAGAAGTGAGATGGATCATCAAGCTGCAAGCTGATAGAAATTCTTGTTTGAGTAAAATGGTACCTTTAAATCCTGTACTTAAATCACATGATTTATTTTATTAGATAATTTTAATTAATTAATTTTTTGACTGTATATAAATGTTGCTTGAATATGTGTGTTTTATGTGTTTTGGTCTGATGAAGTGCCTTTTGTTGGGCATGAAAGTGCTTACCATATATTACATTTTTGATTTTACTACTTCAAGCTGTGCTGGTTGGTTGTATTCCCCTTCAGTTTATTAAACCTTAGCACACCTAACGCACAATCTTCTGTCTTTCTCTTCATGCTAATTCTTTCCCTTCCTTTTCCAAATAGCTGACATTATTTATCTTACGCAATCCTGAAATACCAACAAACTAATTGTTGATGTGATTAGTCTCTTAGAATTGTAACTATTATCAGCCATGGTAATAATGCTGTGCTTTTTTTCTTTATTTAATATTATATATATATATATATATATATATATATATATATATATATATATATATATATATATATATATATATATATACTGCATATTGAATATATTTCTTTCCCTCCATTCCTACAGACATGTTGTACTCTTTGTCTCCCACATATTTCCATTTACTCGGTCGTTTACCTTCTATTGAAACCTTATATATATTTTACATCATGTTAATTAATACTTGTCGCTGTAAACTGTTTTAGTGTAATTTAGCTTTTCTCCATGAGCCTCCACTAAAAATGGGCTCTTGGCCCAGTCAGACATTCCCAGTAAATAAATGTAAAACAAAATAAATAAATAAAAATAAATAAATAATCATCTTCTTGCAGCTTGTTTTTTGTGATAGACCCACCTTTGTCCACATTGCTGTTATTTTATCTGCTGTGTTGCTCTGATTCTAATATCATTGATTTTGCCATTTCCATTATATTAGTTCATCAGCAAAGTTTTAATTCCATTTTTTCAATATCTTGATTTATGTATCCCCTTTTCTATTAATGTATCCTTACCATTGGATAGCATGCAAACAATTGTTAGGAAATGCATTCATTGCGTATTTTGCTTTTGATGGATAATTTTGAACCTGCTATGTTTCCATAAAGTTTTACTGGGAGCTTTTTTCCCAGGTTACCTCTAAAAATGGGCTTAACTCAGAAAGGTGGATAAAGAATGATTCCCCCCCCACACACACACACACACATTGTATGACATAGAGAGATGAAGCCCTAAAGGTGACCCAGGTCACTTGAGTTTGCATAGTATTTTTAATGTCGGGGGGGGCAATGGGTAATGAGTGACTTTTCAATATTATCATGGGGGTGGTTTGGATATAAGAAGCAGCTTTAGATTCAGAGATATGGGCTTAATAATCTCAAGTTGGTACAGCCGCTAATATGAGGCACACATGTGAGAATTACATACAAGTCAGGGAGGATGGGAAGAGTAGGATGCCTCTGTATTGATGCAGGTGCCTACATCAGGGTCATATGAGAAACTGCCTCATGCCTTTAGCCAAAATTAATCAGAGCTGCTAGAAGTGCATGTATTGTGTAGCTTCTGTCCAAGGGACAATCTTAAATGGATGCCATCGGGTCCCAGTTAGGATAGAAAGGCAGTCTTATCTCAGTCATAGGAAGAAGCTGAACCCAACTCGAATAATTAGCTAATGATATGGATGCAGGTAGGTGCACAAAACAACCTCATGGCTGCCTGGCTGATGGTCCCCCCTGATGTTCCAAAAATAAGCTTAGCTAGACTTTAATTTCATATTCATTTTTTTACATCAAATGGAATTCAAGTCCATAGCATTCTTATGGGTATATTAATTAAGACATCTGGAGGTATCTCTCACCTATCTATGTCTTTTTCCCTGTTTACCTATCTCACCATACTTCTCATCTTCTTTAATACAGATATATATAGCAATAATTTTAACCCTCAGATTTAGCCTTGCTTCTCTAATATTTATTAATTTCCTCATAAAATCAGATGTGGTTATGGGGACATTCATCATTAAAAAATCAGCTAATTCCATACATAAATTCCTTATCACTTACTATATAGAGTTTAGTATAGAAAGAGCTTCTATTGTGAAAAATAAGAATGTATTCCTCCTGGGATAGAGTCCACAACCCCCCTGGACATGAGCAGTCATCACTAAATGCAATACTGGATAATGATTAGCATTTCTATGGTATTACATTGGGTTGAAATGGCTAGGCTTAAAATGACCTCTGGGGTGATATCCTTGTAATCTTCTATGATCCTATGATCTTTCTGAACCTCTGCTATGATTTTTAAGATTTGGTGCTATGGTGTTTACTGTTGGGAGGTTGAAATATATGTAACTGTCTAATCTTGCTACATCTGCATCTATCTGGATGATTTCTATGCAAAATGTATGCATATGCAATGCATGTTTGACAAATACGTGGACAGCAATAGGCACATAATTGAATCATTACACAAGGAAAGCCAATAAATGAATTAAATCAGAAATGTGATATTTTGTCATGATATCTGCTGAAAGTAAGAAATAAGGAAAATGTTATACTTAATTTAGATACCTTTATTCTCCAGAGAAGTAGAAGTGAACTGTTAAAAAGTGCAAGACTAATGAAATATTAGTAAAGATGTAAATTAATGGCTGGGGGTAGTATTAGCCCTAGGCATAACACAGTTTTCAGCCCAATAAAATAAATTAATGAATTCCTTGTCAGGAAAGCTTCAGGCATTGCTACAAAGTGTTAACTAAATTTTACTCAAGGTACCTGTCCCAGGTGTATTTACAGAAGAAACGTGTTAAAGATGAAATCTGCAAACTTGAAGTAAGTGTTTCTAAAAAGAGTTTATTCTGACTTCTTGTCAGCTTGCTGCAATCAAAGAATAGATTATTCAGATATATAAAAAAGATGCCTGACTTTAAGTTTAGGTTTGCCTTGTTACTCTTAACATTCATGAATTTTGAATAAGCAGAGCACAAAATACTGTTACAGAGGCTGAGTACTGCAACAAATATATAATGCTACTCTTCTGAGATGTCAACATCTGATGTTAGAAAATATTTCTTTATGATAGCACAGTGTAACATGTCAATGTACAACACAATGTATTTTCCATCTGCCCAGTTATATCACTTAAGCATTCACAAGTTGTCTCAGACATAGGCGCTTTGTCATTCATGGCAGAACTAAGTGTTAGAGCTTTCAGAAAACAGATCCAGCCTACAAAGGTGTGTGGCCTAGATGAAGCATGCCCTTTAGTGCTGATTTTCTAGCATTCACCCAGTCATTTTCCAAAGCTTCTAGATGGCATGGCAGTAGATTTGTATTCTGTTTCAGAGTATGTGTTGGCACGCTTCCGTCTTCCCCTTATTGTCTGGATATATTCAGATAATGAATACACTCCTAAACCACAAAACCTAAGTTTTTGTTTAAAAAGCTGTACTAGAATTATATATCAAGTTCTGCAATCAAAGCCTGCTTTGTTAAATGCAAAAAGCAACAAAATATTAATAAGATAAAATCAAAAATGTTTTTATTTTTTCTACAACTGAAACAAGGCTTGCATTTACTTGTTGTATTCATCTTTTGTCCACAATTCCTTTTAAATTCACTTCAGACACCACAGTCATCTGTCATGGTTGTCCAATGAGAACAATGAGAAATACAATATTTTGCTGTGTATAGATGCAGCCCGACCAGCTCCCATATCAGCAATGTTTCAGACTTGCCTAAAACCAGAGAAGGAAGTGTCACGTGGTTTTTTTTTTTTCTGAATCATTTTATTGAACTGAAACAATTTGTATATGAATACATGTGCAGGAAACATGCATTTTGTTCTAATCTGTCGTTTCCATTACCACAACTTATTAAATTTACACAGGCTTGTTGGCTGTTGGTGAAGCACCCTCCAAGAGGAAAAAACGCTGAGAGAAGAAGGGAGCCACTTTTGAGATTTTAAGTATTTTTTCTCTGTTTATTTGCTAAGTTTTTCTGCATAGCTGCCTAGCTTGAGCATTTTCTGGCTTGTTAAACTTGATTTCTGTATTAGTAGCTGTATTTAGAGCACAACCAAAAGCTGTTTGCTGAATTTCCTGTTTGCACTTAATTTTAAATCGTTTTTTCTTAAAACTTGCATATTTTCTGTCCTTGACCTAGCACTCTTGTGTGGGGTCATTTACTGCACTGTTATAACTTGATATTACTTGTGAACCTCTGCTATCTCTGTAAAAAACAAACAAAAAAAAAATCTTGCTTTTTTCCCACTTTTCTGAGAGTTAAAAAAGTTCAGTTACAGGCTTGCTGTTCCTGAACTGTTTGAAAGTTTCTGTGAGGCCATTTTTGCTTGGGCTGAAGGAGGGTCTCTCTGTTCATCAGTGGCAGTGACTAACATTGAGCAGCTTCCTGCCCTCCGTAGAGGTGGTTACTGACTTGAAACTGTAGTTTTATTGGCCACTAGGGGTCATTTCCATAACTCCTTCATCTTCCTCTCTTAAAACCTAGTTGCCTCGTGGTTTGAGCGTCTTTTCAGGCTTGTTGGCTGTTGGTGAAGCACCCTCCAAGAGGAAAAAACGCTGAGAGAAGAAGGAGCCACTTTGAGATTTTAAGTATTTTTCTCTGTTTATTTGCTAAGTTTTTCTGCATAGCTGCCTAGCTTGAGCATTTTCTGGCTTGTTAAACTTGATTTCTGTATTAGTAGCTGTATTTAGAGCACAACCAAAAGCTGTTTGCTGAATTTCCTGTTTGCACTTAATTTTAAATCATTTTTTCTTAAAACTTGCATATTTTCTGTCCTTGACCTAGCACTCTTGTGTGGGGTCATTTACTGCACTGTTATAACTTGATATTACTTGTGAACCTCTGCTATCTCTGTAAAAACAAAAACAAAAAAAAAATCTTGCTTTTTCCCACTTTTCTGAGAGTTAAAAGTTCAGTTACAGGCTTGCTGTTCCTGAACTGTTTGAAAGTTTCTGTGAGGCCATTTTGCTTGGGCTGAAGGAGGGTCTCTCTGTTCATCAGTGGCAGTGACTAACATTGAGCAGCTTCCCTGCCCCCGTAGAGGTGGTTACTGACTTGAAACTGTAGTTTTATTGGCCACTAGGGGTCATTTCCATAACTCCTTCATCTTCCTCTCTTAAAACCTAGTTGCCTCGTGGTTTGAGCGTCTTTTCAGGCTTGTTGGCTGTTGGTGAAGCACCCTCCAAGAGGAAAAAACGCTGAGAGAAGAAGGAGCCACTTTTGAGATTTTAAGTATTTTTCTCTGTTTATTTGCTAAGTTTTTCTGCATAGCTGCCTAGCTTGAGCATTTTCTGGCTTGTTAAACTTGATTTCTGTATTAGTAGCTGTATTTAGAGCACAACCAAAAGCTGTTTGCTGAATTTCCTGTTTGCACTTAATTTTAAATCGTTTTTTCTTAAAACTTGCATATTTTCTGTCCTTGACCTAGCACTCTTGTGTGGGGTCATTTACTGCACTGTTATAACTTGATATTACTTGTGTACCTCTGCTATCTCTGTAAAAACAAAAAAAAAAAAAATCTTGCTTTTTCCCACTTTTCTGAGAGTTAAAAAAGTTCAGTTACAGGCTTGCTGTTCCTGAACTGTTTGAAAGTTTCTGTGAGGCCATTTTTGCTTGGGCTGAAGGAGGGTCTCTGTTCATCAGTGGCAGTGACTAACATTGAGCAGCTTCCCTACCCCGTAGAGGTGGTTACTGACTTGAAACTGTAGTTTTATTGGCCACTAGGGGTCATTTCCATAACTCCTTCATCTTCCTCTCTTAAAACCTAGTTGCCTCGTGGTTTGAGCGTCTTTTCAGGCTTGTTGGCTGTTGGTGAAGCACCCTCCAAGAGGAAAAAACGCTGAGAGAAGAAGGAGCCACTTTTGAGATTTTAAGTATTTTTTCTCTGTTTATTTGCTAAGTTTTTCTGCATAGCTGCCTAGCTTGAGCATTTTCTGGCTTGTTAAACTTGATTTCTGTATTAGTAGCTGTATTTAGAGCACAACCAAAAGCTGTTTGCTGAATTTCCTGTTTGCACTTAATTTTAAATCGTTTTTCTTAAAACTTGCATATTTTCTGTCCTTGACCTAGCACTCTTGTGTGGGGTCATTTACTGCACTGTTATAACTTGATATTACTTGTGAACCTCTGCTATCTCTGTAAAAAACAAAAACAAAAAAAATCTTGCTTTTTTCCCACTTTTCTGAGAGTTAAAAAAGTTCAGTTACAGGCTTGCTGTTCCTGAACTGTTTGAAAGTTTCTGTGAGGCCATTTTGCTTGGGCTGAAGGAGGGTCTCTGTTCATCAGTGGCAGTGACTAACATTGAGCAGCTTCCCTGCCACGTAGAGGTGGTTACTGACTTGAAACTGTAGTTTTATTGGCCACTAGGGGTCATTTCCATAACTCCTTCATCTTCCTCTCTTAAAACCTAGTTGCCTCGTGGTTTGAGCATCTTTTCAGGCTTGTTGGCTGTTGGTGAAGCACCCTCCAAGAGGAAAAACGCTGAGAGAAGAAGGAGCCACTTTTGAGATTTTAAGTATTTTTTCTCTGTTTATTTGCTAAGTTTTTCTGCATAGCTGCCTAGCTTGAGCATTTTCTGGCTTGTTAAACTTGATTTCTGTATTAGTAGCTGTATTTAGAGCACAACCAAAAGCTGTTTGCTGAATTTCCTGTTTGCACTTAATTTTAAATCGTTTTTTCTTAAAACTTGCATATTTTCTGTCCTTGACCTAGCACTCTTGTGTGGGGTCATTTACTGCACTGTTATAACTTGATATTACTTGTGAACCTCTGCTATCTCTGTAAAAACAAAACAAAAAAAAATCTTGCTTTTTCCCACTTTTCTGAGAGTTAAAAGTTCAGTTACAGGCTTGCTGTTCCTGAACTGTTTGAAAGTTTCTGTGAGGCCATTTTTGCTTGGGCTGAAGGAGGGTCTCTGTTCATCAGTGGCAGTGACTAACATTGAGCAGCTTCCCTGCCCCCCGTAGAGGTGGTTACTGACTTGAAACTGTAGTTTTATTGGCCACTAGGGGTCATTTCCATAACTCCTTCATCTTCCTCTCTTAAAACCTAGTTGCCTCGTGGTTTGAGCATCTTTTCAGGCTTGTTGGCTGTTGGTGAAGCACCCTCCAAGAGGAAAAACGCTGAGAGAAGAAGGGAGCCACTTTTGAGATTTTAAGTATTTTTCTCTGTTTATTTGCTAAGTTTTTCTGCATAGCTGCCTAGCTTGAGCATTTTCTGGCTTGTTAAACTTGATTTCTGTATTAGTAGCTGTATTTAGAGCACAACCAAAAGCTGTTTGCTGAATTTCCTGTTTGCACTTAATTTTAAATCGTTTTTTTCTTAAAACTTGCATATTTTCTGTCCTTGACCTAGCACTCTTGTGTGGGGTCATTTACTGCACTGTTATAACTTGATATTACTTGTGAACCTCTGCTATCTCTGTAAAAAACAAAAACAAAAAAAAATCTTGCTTTTTCCCACTTTTCTGAGAGTTAAAAAAGTTCAGTTACAGGCTTGCTGTTCCTGAACTGTTTGAAAGTTTCTGTGAGGCCATTTTGCTTGGGCTGAAGGAGGGTCTCTCTGTTCATCAGTGGCAGTGACTAACATTGAGCAGCTTCCCTGCCCCCGTAGAGGTGGTTACTGACTTGAAACTGTAGTTTTATTGGCCACTAGGGGTCATTTCCATAACTCCTTCATCTTCCTCTCTTAAAACCTAGTTGCCTCGTGGTTTGAGCATCTTTTCAGGCTTGTTGGCTGTTGGTGAAGCACCCTCCAAGAGGAAAAACGCTGAGAGAAGAAGGGAGCCACTTTTGAGATTTTAAGTATTTTTTCTCTGTTTATTTGCTAAGTTTTTCTGCATAGCTGCCTAGCTTGAGCATTTTCTGGCTTGTTAAACTTGATTTCTGTATTAGTAGCTGTATTTAGAGCACAACCAAAAGCTGTTTGCTGAATTTCCTGTTTGCACTTAATTTTAAATCGTTTTTCTTAAAACTTGCATATTTTCTGTCCTTGACCTAGCACTCTTGTGTGGGGTCATTTACTGCACTGTTATAACTTGATATTACTTGTGAACCTCTGCTATCTCTGTAAAAACAAAACAAAAAAAAAATCTTGCTTTTTCCCACTTTTCTGAGAGTTAAAGTTCAGTTACAGGCTTGCTGTTCCTGAACTGTTTGAAAGTTTCTGTGAGGCCATTTTTGCTTGGGCTGAAGGAGGGTCTCTGTTCATCAGTGGCAGTGACTAACATTGAGCAGCTTCCCTGCCCCCAGTAGAGGTGGTTACTGACTTGAAACTGTAGTTTTATTGGCCACTAGGGGTCATTTCCATAACTCCTTCATCTTCCTCTCTTAAAACCTAGTTGCCTCGTGGTTTGAGCGTCTTTTCAGGCTTGTTGGCTGTTGGTGAAGCACCCTCCAAGAGGATAAAACGCTGAGAGAAGAAGGGAGCCACTTTTGAGATTTTAAGTATTTTTTCTCTGTTTATTTGCTAAGTTTTTCTGCATAGCTGCCTAGCTTGAGCATTTTCTGGCTTGTTAAACTTGATTTCTGTATTAGTAGCTGTATTTAGAGCACAACCAAAAGCTGTTTGCTGAATTTCCTGTTTGCACTTAATTTTAAATCGTTTTTTCTTAAAACTTGCATATTTTCTGTCCTTGACCTAGCACTCTTGTGTGGGGTCATTTACTGCACTGTTATAACTTGATATTACTTGTGAACCTCTGCTATCTCTGTAAAAACAAAACAAAAAAAAATCTTGCTTTTTCCCACTTTTCTGAGAGTTAAAAGTTCAGTTACAGGCTTGCTGTTCCTGAACTGTTTGAAAGTTTCTGTGAGGCCATTTTGCTTGGGTTGAAGGAGGGTCTCTCTGTTCATCAGTGGCAGTGACTAACATTGAGCAGCTTCCCTGCCCCCGTAGAGGTGGTTACTGACTTGAAACTGTAGTTTTATTGGCCACTAGGGGTCATTTCCATAACTCCTTCATCTTCCTCTCTTAAAACCTAGTTGCCTCGTGGTTTGAGCGTCTTTTCAGGCTTGTTGGCTGTTGGTGAAGCACCCTCCAAGAGGAAAAACGCTGAGAGAAGAAGGAGCCACTTTGAGATTTTAAGTATTTTTTCTCTGTTTATTTGCTAAGTTTTTCTGCATAGCTGCCTAGCTTGAGCATTTTCTGGCTTGTTAAACTTGATTTCTGTATTAGTAGCTGTATTTAGAGCACAACCAAAAGCTGTTTGCTGAATTTCCTGTTTGCACTTAATTTTAAATCGTTTTTTCTTAAAACTTGCATATTTTCTGTCCTTGACCTAGCACTCTTGTGTGGGGTCATTTACTGCACTGTTATAACTTGATATTACTTGTGAACCTCTGCTATCTCTGTAAAAACAAAACAAAAAAAAATCTTGCTTTTTCCCACTTTTCTGAGAGTTAAAAGTTCAGTTACAGGCTTGCTGTTCCTGAACTGTTTGAAAGTTTCTGTGAGGCCATTTTGCTTGGGCTGAAGGAGGGTCTCTCTGTTCATCAGTGGCAGTGACTAACATTGAGCAGCTTCCTGCCCCCGTAGAGGTGGTTACTGACTTGAAACTGTAGTTTTATTTTCCCTTTTGGGTCTATTCCTGCTTCTTTCCAGCCCCTGCTATCAAGCACGCTTTAACGTGCTTTAGCGCGGAGTTGCCACTAGAGCAGCATCGGGCAGCGCCGGTTAAACAAGGTTAAACTCTTTCTGGCTCCAGAAAGTCTGTTCTTCAATTTTTCCCTTAGAACTGCTCTGTTAGGAACCTAAACAGTTTACACCTACACTAAAAAGTGCAGCACTTGTTCCAAATAGCTTTTTCTTCTCAAAAGCTCAGCACTTGTCTTATAAGCATATCCCTTGTCTTATAAGCATTCTCTTTGCAGGTCAAGCACTCCTATATTATACAAATCTCTCACTAGCAAAACCCCCAGGAGTGCCCACTTCCCTGCTAAGCCCACTACTTTTCTGTCTCATACCAACTCATAATTCTTTCTAGCATGTCGAAGGGTCAGATGCTGGCGTCCTCTCCTGCCCATTTGGTGAATCTGGGAATTCTGAGACAATGTTACAATTGCCTCATGTACACGGACAACCATCTCCTCCTCCCATGTAACACTAACACTTGTGAGAGATGCAGCTATTTAGCCAGACTGGAGGCTGAGCTCTCTCAACTCAGGACTGGCAAGACCAGGCAGGAGGAGAAGGCAACTACACACACCACAATACCAGTCTCACATAACTCAACCACACCACTGAATCAAACACATAAACACACTAAGACATACTCGAGGCTCTGAGTAAAATTTACCTAAACAGCAGAGGCCTCCAAAGCAGACACCCAAGCAACTGCAAACTCAATACACCACACAAACAACACATAAACAACAAAATCAGTGTGCAAAGCAGTCACTGCCCTTAAGGCCAAATACAACACCAAACATACTTGTCATAGGTGACTCCATAGTCAGACACACTGACGCCCCGCTCACCAGACTGAGTAAGGAGAAGGTCACAGTAAGCTGCCTGTCGGGCGCTAGAATCCGCCACATAACACAAGCACTCAGGTCTCTCAACAGCAGGTACAAGTACGACTCAGTCATTGTCCACGCTGGTGTCAACGACCTGAGACGCACCTCCTTGGACTACATGAAAAGAGACATTGAGGAGCTCTCTGATTATGTAGCCCAGGCAGGTATGACCCTGACCTTGAGCAGTATCCTACCTTCACCTAGAATGATGCCACAATACAGTGATAAGATGATCAGCTTTAATAATTGGCTTAAATTCTGGTGTCATTCAAAGGGGATCCAATGTCTGTCTGCCTGGGATGACATGCTGGACAAGCCACGCTGCTTCGCAAGGGACGGCTTGCACCTGTCACCCCTAGGCTTCCGGATATTGGCAAAGGCTCTTGCCACCCCATAGTGCCTTTTTAGGCAAGGCTCAAATTCTAAACCTACCACCCTAGAACACAAAAAGTAAAAACTAAGGGTAATGCTGCTCAATGCCAGAAGTCTCAATCTCAAGATGCACGCACTCGAGGCCCTTCTCAGTATGGAGAACATCGATGTCTGTGCTGTGACAGAAACCTGGTTCAAGGCTCCTGAGAGCACCCCAGCACTAGCAGGTTTCACCTCATATCATGCTCCGCCCCAAAATCCGGACAACACCAAGAAAGGGGGGGGTGTCCATATTCATAAAGGACACCCACACCTCAAGGTTGGTGGCAACGCACGATGCATCGGAGACCATCCAGGTGCAATTAACCATAGGCAAGACTGCTCTGCAATTTGTAGCATGTTACAGGCCACCCTCTCAAACTCAGGAACCTCACATGGCCTTCCTGAAAACAATGGAGGGGATAAATGTATCTCCAAACACCATCATACTAGGTGACTTCAACTACCCTAATATAGACTGGGAACACTACTCAAGCCCAAACACTCTAGCCCAAAGGTTCCTGGAGTTCATAAACTCAAATGCCATGGAACAACTAGTCACCATCCCCACAAGAGGAGAAAACATACTTGATCTCATCATCACGAACATGGGATCACAATGTTCAACACCGAAGTATACCCCTCACTGGTGAGATCAGATCATAAACTAATCTCGCTGGAGGTCCTCATCCCGCCCCACCTGAAACAAAAAGACCACAGTGAAAAACTTCTCAAAAGCCGACTTCACACTTCTAAAAACTAGTGTGGTCTCCTTTAAGGCCCCTGAGCCAGTGGTAAACATTACTCAAACCGCTGAATCACTTACAAATGCCTTCTACCAGCACCTACAGGACTGCATGGATCAGGCAATCCCAAACAAAACTAAGACTCTTTGTACCAAAGGCAAGCGTCCAGTCTGGTGGACCCCAGCCATAAACAAGCTCTACAACAAAAGGAGGAAGCTACTACAAGATAGAGCAAAATCCTTGAAAGGTAAGACACCTTTGATCATTATAAGTAAAAACTAAGAGCTCTCATAAAATCATCCAAGGCAAATTTTGAGAGAAAAATCGCCAAGGATTCAAAAGACAATCATAAGGCCTTCTTTAGCTATGTTAGAAACCTAGGAGGAAACTCCCAGATATGCTCAGAATTAGTTCAAAATGATGTGAAGATTACTGAACCTACACACATTGCCAACATACTGGCTGACAGGTTCAGTGCAAACTCCCCCTCCCCAAAAGGAGAGATATCTATACCAGAGGATTGTAGCCCCCAAACATCTCCAACGCCCAGGTGAGAACTGCTCTCTCCAAAGCAAAAACACAGCATCCATGGGACCGGATGGTGTCCCCGGCTGTGTGCTCCATGAACTCAATGAGGAATTAAACCCGCAGTTAGGACAGCTGTTTAATCTTAGCCTCACCTCAGGATACGCACTCAAGGAGTGGCGCACGGCGACTGTGGTCCCACTTCACAAGGGCGGTGCCTCCACCGACCCTGAAATTACCGTCCCATTAGCTTGACAAGCCTTATCTGCAAAGCCATGGAGAGGATCATAATGGAACTCATAAATAAAGACATAGGGAACTTGCAGACTTTGGATCCAACCCAGTTTGGCTTTGTCAAAGGCAGATCATGCCTTTTAAACTTGGTTGACTTTTTCGAGACAGTCACCAAGGCCATTGATGAGGGAAAGGCAGTCCATACAGCCTACCTTGACCTGGCAAAGGCCTTCACACAATACCCCACTCAGGTATCATCAAAAACTCATCAGCTTGAATGTAAACCCATACATCACAAGATGGGTTGCAAACTGGCTAAGTGACAGAACCCACAGGGTCAGAGTTGCTGGAGCCATGTCAGACTCAAAGCCTGTCACAAGTGGTGTCCCACAGGGCTCAGTCCTGGGTCCACTCTTGTTCGGCATCTACTTTTCTGAAGTACAAGCAAACACAGGAGGGTTATGGCTGACAAAGTTTGCAGATGACTGCAAACTGGGCCATAGTCGAAAACACATCTGACACAGATATCCTTCAGAAGGGCCTCACAGAAACGGATAACTGGTGCCAGAGCCATGGCCTAAAGTTAAATGCCAAGAAATGCATAGTCATACCCTTCGGAAAAACAAGGTTACCCTAGCTACCATATAGGTGGCAATCCACTGAGCACAGAAGAAGTCATCAGGGATCTGGGGACCCAGGTTGACAGTAGCCTTCGCTTGACACTCATGTTGCTAAAGTAGTTAGGAAAACCTTCTACATTGCCCACCTGATCATGAAGGGATTCACATCTAGATCAAGGGAGGTCATCGCCCCTGTACTCATCACTCATTAGACCTATGATTGAGTACAATGCCCCATTCGGAATGTATCTGACCAGACACCTGCAGCAGCTGGAAAGGCCCCAAAAGTTCCTCACCAAAAGGATAAAGGGTCTCAAAATATGTCTTATGCTGCCCGACTGAAAGAACTCCAGCTCTATTCAGTCTCATACCGCTTGCTCAGAGGTGACCTGTGCCTGACATATAAGGCCATGTCAAACCCTGATTTGATGAATATGCTTCACCTCAAAAAATCTAGATCCCTCAGAACCACAAGGGCGGGAGACTTAAACCTTGACACGGTTATTATTAGAACATGCTGGAGGGACAGATTCATCACCCAGAGACTCCCTATGCTGTGGAACAAAATCCCGGTACATGTGAGGCAGAGCACCTCGCTGGCCTTGTTCAAGAGGAATCTCGACCAATGGATGGGGGATCGCAGATATACCCCAGGGATTACTTCAGTGTCACTGCTTGACAGAGGCACAGCAAAATAATAGGCATAGTTTTATTCAAACTAAAGGGGTGGCGAAAGCCAAATAACTATGGGCTAGGCTTATAAATGCCCTTGGGCAGATAGCCTAGTATGAACCTATGAACCTATGAACATACAGCAGTTCACACCTTACAAAACAAAACATAATTTTGCATCTGAAATACCTTTCCCTAGCCATTTCTAAATGTCCTCACCCTCTCAGATTATAACACTCACCCATTTATCTTGCCTCCTACAAACCTCTATGCTGTATTCCATTTATTTTTAACAGTGCAGATCAATATTCTGAACTTTATCTTTGGTCTTTCTCCTTTAGCACTTTTGGGGTTCTATACCATTAAAGTAATATTTTGAAATGCTGATCTCTCACTGTTTTTGAAACTTTTAGAGACTTCAAAAATTTTCATGCTTCTACCCACTTTGCTTCATTTATCCATACCCTACATTCCTTTTGTCTATCTGCACCTTAACTTTCCAAAGTCTATTTTCTACCCTCTGTCAGATCTCTATAGAAGCACCCCATTACCTTTTGTCTACATTCCAAAGTCACTTCCCTTTCCTCTTAGCTCTTATTTCTCTGTTTTTCTCTCTTTTTCTACATTCCAATTTTGCATTTCATCTCAGTTTTCTGATTACTTCCCTATAAACCAACCAATCCCCTACTTTTAGCCACAAATATGCCCTTTACTTGCTTGTAGGACATACACTGCTTCACCTCTCCCACTTTTGGATTTTGCTCTATTTATATCTCAAACCTTCTTCAATGCAGTCTCTCAAAACACTCATTAGTTACCACTGATGTCTCTCACCCAATACATCTTTGTTTCTGTCCTCTTTTGACTCACTCTTACCTTCTAATGCATAAATATCCTTATCTCTCTGTTTCCCTTACTTTTATGATTTCCCTAAAAAAAGTATTTGCCCTCTCCTGTTAATGTCATTCCATACATTCCACCTAACTTTATCATTTTCTAAACCTCCAGTCCTTGTGTTACATTCACTGCTACAGCACATCTCTTAAACTAAGGTATACCCCATCCACGCACCACTTTTGGGCCATTATCCTTTCACTCCCTATCCTACTATCCAACTCCTTCTTCTACATACAGACTTGTCTCTTACATTCTAGTATACGCCACTCAGCCATATCTCAATTGGTTTAGTTTATTCATGCTTAACATATACATTTATTTATTTTATTTATTGCTTTTGTTTACCAGGAATGTCTAACTGGGCAGACGTCCCATTTTCAGCACAGGCCTAGGGAGAAATGTTCCATTGTACAAAAGGAGTAGAAGACAGTTATACAAGATTTAAATAATAAATGTACATACTTACATAAACTACTAATGACATGACCGTTGACACTGGTGTTTTTCTAGTTGATTGATATATCAGTTAGGTACATTCCAAATGGGCTATTTTATTCAATAATTGTCCAAATCAATAGAGTATAATGGGATAATGACTGTTTGAGGAATACTCTTTGCATGTTTGCATGCAATAGCTCTATAAGGGGGAGCAGCACATGTTGAGACCATGGAGAGCTCAAGACAAATATCACATATGTCAAGCTTACCTACCCTCCAGAAATGGCCAAAAGTGAAATCCATGAGGATGAGCCATATATGGCCACTGTCTGTTGTTAACTGCCATCACAATGTGGAGAGCAACAGCTCTATCTTGTGAGCTTTCTGGTTGCTCGCGGTCTTCTGGTAACAGGTCAGATTTTAGAAAAATCAGTATCCTTAAGGGCTATGTTGCTGAAACACTGGTATGTCCTTAAACTTGCATGCATCCAATAGGACTCCACTACAGGAGATGTAAGACAATAATTACACAGTAAAGACTAGCATGGCTGGGTCTTTCTTGCAGTTTTTACTAAATGGTTTGTCTGTGTGACCTTTTGGTTTGGATGTTATTTGGGATATTTTGCAAACATCCTAATATTTATAGGCATCAGACTTGATTTTAAGCTCAGTGTTTCTAAAGTGTAGCCAAATAATCCACTGATGATTTCAAATAACGACTAAAGTAATCATGTCAACAGCTAGTGTGTTTTCTTTCTTTATTGGTCTAAATGTATGCATAAAGACTTAAAAAGTAAAAAAGTCATAGACATTTAGAAGCCATGTAACTGTAACACTAGTACATCCTTAAGCTGTATTTTGCGTACATCCCATGAACCTTTCGTACAGGATGTTTAAGATGTTACACAGTAAAGACTGTAGCTTGGCTGGGTCTTTCTTGCATTTGATACTGAATGGCTGGCCTTTGTGACCTTTTTTACCCTTTGATATGGATGTTATTTGGTATATTTTAAAGGTACCACCATATTTATGGTTGATTTTAAACTCTGTATTTCTAAAATACAGCCAAACAATACCCTTATACTGTATTGATGAGGTAAAAAAAAAAGCTGCAACATATAGGTACATAGCATGTGTATTTGGCATTATTGGCCTGAATATATCTATATAGACTTAAAAAAGTCATGGGCATTCAGAAGCCATGTAGCTGAAACATTGGTATGTCATTACAGGATTATTTGCATATATCTTGTGTTCCTCTGCCACATATGTTTTAAGGTATTAAACAGTGAAGACTCTAGCTTGGCTGAGTCTTTCTTGCTTTTTTTACTGTATGGCTAATAGGACATATCTTTTTCTAATCAAGATGTCTGAGTAGACAAGTGACTTTCACATTCTTTCTTTAAGATGGAGGAAGTGAGGTAAGTTGTATGATAGGGAGTGTAAATGCTTTTTTCCCCTATGTGAATTTATTTCATGAAAAAGGTGCTGGTAAAGAGGTCTGCTTCCTTCCTTTTTAACTTGATCTGTCTCCAGTTCTGATCATTATTTCCATAGAACTGCTAAATAAGGTTTTGCAGTAATAGTACCCAAACATGCATTTGTATTCAGTTTGATCAAAGCCATATACTTGACCTCTAATGTGAATACTGGCAGAAAATAAAATTTAAAAATGTGTTACAAGTTCCCTGAGTTCCCCTGTATATGGAACCTTTGATTTACTTGTTTTGAAACAATGCATTGCTGTAATCAGGGGACACTATTAATAACTGCCCCACAAATAAGTAGCTTCTCTCCCAACTTCCAGGATTCATTAAGCACCATCTCAACATTCCTGTAATTGAGGAGATGAACAAAACAATTCTTGGATACATTATTGAGCCATTTCCTCACTGTGATCCAGTGTACCCTCTCAAAAATAAGGGAGCTTTTAACTGATACTGTGACACAAATTCCATTTTATAAAGATTACCAGATCTCTGCCCTCTTTTTCTTAGACAGGCTGATAAACCTTCAGTTTGTTCACCCGTTTTTATTTTCCATGTTCATTTTAACTTCCATGTGGTGTGCCCTTAGCCACAGGTCACTAATGTTCATGGAGTGTACAGTGTTGGTTTCTCTTTGGGCAGCAAGCTCCATTTGGTGGTTTTCTAACATTTCCAATAATGACTGGAGCAACATATCTTGCACAGAACTTGCTCCTTTTCATTATTTAGTGTCCCTTAATATTTTTTCAGTCATTGGTGTTAGGTCAAGTGTTGCTGAATGTATATCCCCTTGTTTTTCTACTATTTGGAGCACTGCTGCTGTTTTATTCATTTACTTCCCACCAAAGGATTTAAGGCACTGTTCCTTTTAATGGAAGGAACTGACTGTCCTTTTCAAAGGCCCCTTTAAGATATCTGAACATTCAAGTACAGAAGATTCCTTCTTTTTTGCTTGTATAAGTGTGATTGGAGCTATATATAATTCAATACAAGTATGTTACCCTTCCTGGAAGCAGTGCTGAATGTCAAAGAGTCGACTGCAGTTATTGATATATTCCTTAATTTTGTTTATAATGTATCTTTTCAAAATGTTTTTTAATGGGACAAAGGATAGAGATTGGTCTATACTCTTAGCAGGTCTTAAGGGAGATTGATCTTTGGAAGAGAGACTATAAAGGCTTGTTTGAATTTTGAGGGAACAGGTCCTCATGTAAATTCAATACTGTAAGTGCAGGCAAGGAGATTAGAAATCTTCTTTGTTGCTAGTTTTGGGAAGACAGGGAGTAGTGAGTTTGGATATGACTCAAGGCATCTTTTCCAGTTTAAATGGGAGGTCACTTACAGTTTTTACCTTAATTGTTTAAAGTAGAAAGAAGGATAGAAAGAAGGGTTAGGAAGGTGGTCTAATGGTTAAGGTGTTTGACTTACAAACCCTAGGTGCAGGATTTGAGCCTCACAGGGGATAATTTGTTAGACTTAAAATGGTTCGCAAGGGCATTTAGCCTAATCTGAACCTATAGGATTCATCTGAAGGACTTTGATAATTGGAAGAATTATGATGGCTTGCTTTATGGGATGTAGGTAGTGATATTTAAAGTATAATCCAGGAGTTGTTGAAGCAGACTGCTATCCGTCTTGCAAATTTGTTGTTGGTATTTGAGATTTTTTATATCTTCAGGATCCTTCATGCTAGCTGCCAATAATCCTATATACCACACTGCCCTAGTCCTGGCATGCTGCTGCTGTGTCCCAGATAGGGAGGATATGTCTTTTTGGTAGAGTGGTGTGTGTTTCCAATCCCCCTGTGTGCAATTTCTAAGGGTATGCATATGGCAGCACTATGGAGCTGGATGCTCCTGGCAAGGATCTCTCATACTGCAGCTTGGATGAGAGATTTTCTGTGCCATAGCTCTCTCACAGTATCCTGACACAAATCATGGGCTGTTCAGACAGTGAGGAGTTACAATGAGTGTATGTCTCTGATCCAGATCAATACATTAATAGGGTCATCATGCTTTGTCGGTTATTCTGCCCCCCCTCCCAGACTCTTGCAGAGCTCCAGCTTCCCTAGCACTCCACTGGAGAATGCTGCCCCATTTTATTGCCAATTAACACTAAACACATTTGGTGTCAAACAGCTGTTCTAGAACATACGTCATTATAGTTGATCTAAAGCTGAGCAAGAACCATGACTTCTGTGTTCTGCACTTTGTATTCAAGATAGTTTGGACTGACAGTCAAAAACATATAAAGTGTCTGAGCCTTGTCCCCTTTTCCTACAAGTCTCTTCTACACTGCTAAAACATTCTCAAACTAGGCATTGTTGGGTGAAAATATATATATTTTTAAATATAAAAATAACAGTAAAAACAGAAACTTTAGTTTTAAAAAGTTTATTCTCCCAACTAATGAAAGGTGTAAATGTTATAATTTTTGTTAGACTTATGTCATCTTATTGTAAACAAGTCTTGCCTGACCATTAATACTGAATTCTACATCTGCTTAATAAAGTCATAAAATTTGAATGAGTTGAGCATTTAAACATCTTATCTCACTTAGATTAAAAACTTTTAAAAGTAGTCCCTTATTTTTAAGAAGGTTAACAATGTATCCTAATATGTGCGAAATAAAAAAAAATCTAATGACTTAACTTTTTATAGAATTAAAAGAAGAGCATCCATGTGTGATATATATTTGAAATGTAAATTATGTATGTGAACTGCAGATATGCTTTCTTTTTGTTGAAAGGTCATTAAAACAAGCTTAACATTAATATGAACATTATTGGTGAAAATGGACAACCATGTTTATTAATGTATGTACACGTCATGCTAAGCCTAAACATTGTGTTTGTGTTAGCAAGATGAACAGCAGTGCTCAATGAATATACAATCTGCTAATCAAGGCTACATGTTAAGCATCACCTGATTATGGCCAGAGCACTTGCTAGCAGCAACATTTAGTAGCACAGAATATGAACAACAGTTTGTAAATAAAGTGCAGACAGCACAGTAAAAGGCAAGGGCAAGGTGAAGTGCATAATTAAAAGGCAGGGAGAGCCTAATGAGGAATATATAATTATACATGAGTAGAATAATGTACAAACAGCACTGATTCAAATTATTGATAACTATAGAAGTAATCCTTAGGGACACATCTACATAATAAAAAGGAAATGATGACAAAAGGATGTGAGAAGGATACACTCCAGTGTAGAAAAGGCAGTAAATGTGATACATGCAAAATTAATTTACACTGCACAGGTGAGATAACAGTTGGCAAGGAAAGTAGATACATTGGGGATATTACATATACTGCAGGCAGTGCACATCAGTTGTGTATCTAGAATGTTATATGTTGTAACAAATGTCATGCTGTTGTTCCAAATACCCACCTATTATGTAAAACAATTATACTCAACCCTAAAGCTGTTGCCCTGTGCAATTCAGAAAGAGACTTTATTGAAAGGTAGTGTATAACCGGCAATAGAAAGGGTATTATAAAGATAAAAAATGCCTTAGCAAAACATGTGTTGTATATTTCCTCAAGACAAGCTCAGAAAAATGTTGTACTTACATGATTATATTGAGAATGTCTAGCTACACCTGTGTTGCAGTGTATGTACTTACTTCGTCATTGTGATATATACTATCCAGATAAACAAAGGAAATAATTTACATCCACATGAATGATATTTGAACACACATACAGGGGATTGCACATAACATAGTAATGGAGGGTGGTACAAAGAGCACACTTCAAAGTCTGAACTAAGAAAGACTTTTGATGGTCATTTATCCAATACAAATTAGTCTGATCAGTATGTTTGGGGAGCAAAATAATGCCTGTGGACATCCACTGACACACTCAGCAATTACATCTTGCCAGATTCGAATACATGATGTGGTCAGACCTAAGAGACAGAGGTGTGTCAACCTCTGATGCCACAGAAAGAAGCTTATCTGATGAACACATTTGAAGGAATTATATCAGTATCCTATTGGAATAATTATATCTCTTTTAACATGGAGTCTGATAACCAAAAAATGTCTCTCTTACTGTGCCATATCTCCAGTCTTTGGCTAAGCCACTTCTGTCCATCACAGTTGTCTGACTGACAGACTTTACCAGATTCAAACTCTTGCCTGACTACATCCTCTACAGAGCTGTGTAGTAACTGCTGCTGCCACAGGACATAGTAATAGAGGGTGATACAAAGAACACACATCAAAGTTTTAACTAAGAAATACTTTTGATAGTCATTTTTGCAATATAAATTATTGTGAGGGATCAAAAGGATGTAGCAATGTTACTCTTCACTCAAGTGTGATTATCACTGCTGGATGAGTAAGCTACTCTTGTCTGTCTATATTGTCTTATGCATATACATTCTGAGACTTGAACCAATGCTTATTTGAGTGCATATGCTACAGAACTAAGAATTGCCTGTAAATGTCACAGGAGGACTCTCACCATAAGCATCCAAGAACATCTATTTGACTAGAATGAAATCCCCATGTGTTCAAATGGCTTTGTTAGAACTAACTAAAAGGGATAGAAATAAATGTATGCAGTGTTGTATATGTCACATCACTACACTCACATTATGTTTTCTTTTGCAGGATTTGAAAGGCTGCCTATGTACATCTACAGTATGTGAATTAACCCCATGCACCACAGCCTAAGTCTTACCTCAGTTGTGCAACAGAACATATTTGAAGGCATAATACCTTCATTGTGATACACATCAGTTGTTTGGGCTAAAGGTAATGGAAGAATCCTCTCCTACTGCAATTCACATTACAACTGTGGCAGTTGTCATTCATCCCTAACTCTATAGCCACACACACTCATATTGCAGGTGTTGAACACCTACCTTTCTAACAACACAGGCTACAGGATATTGTATTCACTGGATGTGCCTCAGTAAAGTTCTTACTACAAATGTGAAATGATATATTTAAGGCATGGCATCATCACCATCATCATAGTGCTGTAAGGCATAGGAGTGGCTTTAAATTGATTGAAAGAGTGGTGTGACTTGTCTTTTTGTCTGAAAATATTGCATGTTGGTAGGTGTATCCAATGGCATGTTGCATCATCCAGTCATCCTCTTCACTGTAGAACACATGTGTAGAATACTTAAAGAACAAGCTACCCATCTATGTCAAGCAAAGTTCTTCATTAGCACTCTTCAAGAAAAATCTTGATGAGTGGATGGGAAATAGGAAATACACCCTGGTGATCACTTCTGTGTCTCTGCTCAACAGTGGCACAGGAAAATAACTTTCTTGGGTGGTGTAAGCTATGGAACCTTGCTGGCTAAGCTTACGGAGGCCCTTGGGCCGATAGTCTAGTACCTACCTATGAACCTATAAGAATGCCAGATTCATAGTGATGCCTTACTGCATCCATAAGCTAGAACATTTTGTATTATTTCTGGATTCCACAAAGGAAGGCTTATTACAAACTTGATATAAATTATATTGCAACAAATGGGTTTATCAGTGTTTGTAAAGACAGCTATCTGTGTTAAAATGGGCAGAAAATAGTGAAAAAGCCCTCTCTGGCTGTACAGATACAGATCTTTTGTTGCAGCCATCTCCACTTAACAGTAGAGATACACACTTTTAATTTTAGCTCCACAGTGTAGCATGTGAACCACTAGTCTTATTATAGCAATGCAATAGAGCATATGAAGGATGACCTCATCAGTGTGTTGCAGAGAAAATATATTGGCTAAACATTGAAGACATTGCTGGGTAAGTACTCTCCCAGTGTAAATCTTTCTCCTCAGGGGAACTGTCCAGATCAGATGTGTTTGTGAAGCCAGTCTTGCATAGCACTACAGACACATGAGCCTGCACATATGTGCACACACACACACACACACACACACACACACACACACACACACACACACACACACACACACACACACACACACACACACACACACACACATTCTAGTCAGTCATTGCTGCATTAGAAAACCTAAGTATACAAGTTTGAGTACATTGTTTCAACTGCGAGCACCACAATCAAAGTCTGATTTCAAAGGTGAGATAATCCACATTTGTAAGAAAAAAAACATCAGTGTGCTGCAGCAAAGATTGTTTACATCACAGGTTTGGGTGAGAACTGAGAAGGAATGTGTCTCGACAAGCAGACCCAACAGAAATGTCTTGATCACAAGTAATTACATACTGCTCAGATAAATTAGCTTTACTGTAACTCATGTACAATGTGATAGTGTGAGTGACATGTAGCTGTTTCACAGAATAGTGTATTGGTGACAATCTCACTTGTGAAACAGCAGATTGACAAACAAACATTCCTGACTGTTCATTTCAGTAGAACTGTATGCAAACAATAATCATCGGTGTGTCATTTTCAATATTTTCTCATGTCTGACCCATGTGCAGTGTAAATTAATAATGGATAAGTCTAACATATGAAAGTACACTAATTAATACCACGCAGCAAGTATGTGTACATAGGTCCCACATAATTGTACATTATTTGCAAGTCTAATGTATTGAAGTGCAGACATATAATTACATAATGAAGTGTCTAGCCATCATGGTTAACTTATCTTATCTTCAGTACAACAATCCATTGCAACATACACGACTGGCTTTACTTTCTTTTTGTAAAAATAGTTTCCTGAAGCACATTGCTGACAAACTAATTTGAGTGACTCAAATATTAGCACATGTGTAATTTTATTTTGAGGTTTTGAAATTAGAACAGAAATTAACTGTGGACTAAGGTACTCCATGGCAATCCTCACGCAAAAAAGGGAGTACAGGCATAGAAACAGTTCTGATTCTGCTCCAATTTAAAATAGATGTAATGTATGTTAATGTTTTCTGTGTCATGATTTAGACATCTGCTCCTTGTGGAATTGCATTTGTGTGACATCACAGAGTATTACAGCCACTACATGATAACATAAATAAAAAACTTCAGCTAACTCATGACAATGCAAATAATTCATGCTATCACCTTATGTCAGCATGTATCTTTACACTAGTTTTAGGATGTGCCTAGTGCAATACGCCAGTTAACCAATAAATCCTAGATTGTGACAAATGTCTCACACTTATTTCTGCGAAAGTGTGAACATGCCTGGTCTTATTATGATCCACTTAAGGGACCGAGCATGTTAATACTGGTGGAATCATGAAAGGATATATATGAATCCATATGTCGAAAATTAATGAGAAGTTATATTTCTATACCTGATACTGGATTTAACCATGTGCCAGTCTGCATAAATAGGCTATAGATATGATCAATAGCTGATCACACCACAAAAGAAGGCAAATGTCAGGTACTAAATCACACATATTTGAAGGGACTATGGAAACACTATGAAACAAGGAAGTTTGTGTGCAGCAGGCTTCATCACAGTAGTCACAAATGAAACATCTCCTTTGGTGTATATTCAACCCTACAACCTTTTCAGCATATGATAACTATCTCTTCATTGTACTATCCATCTCCATTTCCATAGCACAGCTAGGCATAATACAGTAGCATGAGGGGCAGCACACTAATATGGCTGAAGTCAAAAACTCACTAGTTTTGCCATAAGACATGAACTACCATTTACACTGAGTTACAATTTCTTCTTGCCAGGTATTGTGCAAATTCTGAGGCCCAAATATGATGTCACAGAAGGGGGAGGGGATAGCGAAGGCAACATAAAAAAATATTTTTATTTGCCTTCTCTGGCCATCTTTGTGGTGTGTTATTCTTAGGTTTGTCATTATAGCTCATCTGTCATGCTCTGCACAATAAAGTGTTTCTGATATGAAGCAAGCAGGGGTAGGTGAGTACTGAGTAGAAATACGATTAAAGCCTTACACGCATAATGGTGGGTTAATAACATATGTAGCCATCAGTTACACAAAGAATATTATTATGAAAAAAGTTTTAAAAATCTTTGACATATTTGTGGATTCAAACCCTTGGCTACAGACCTGAGAATTATTTAAGCACACCATATTGGAAGTCATACTTCACACACAAGGACTGCCACAAAAGACTGAAGCAAGTGATAATATAGGTATCAGGCTTCATCATAATAATGACAACTGTAACATCCCATAAGGTGCAAATTGCATCTTGCAGCCTAAACAATATGTACGAATAAATGTCTCACTTTAGTGCTATCAGTATGAATTTATATAGCAAAATGGGGTTAAGCACATTTGTGCAAACATAACTGGGCTAGGTGGTTGAAGGTAAAATCTTCCATTTTTGCCATAGGACATGAAAATCCACTTACTGGCATTTATCATTGGTGACCAAGTGTTGCACAAATGCTGAGGTCCAAAATTAAAAATAATGAATGGCTTTAATAGCCATTTCTGGCCATGTGCATTTTTTAACCAGAATATTGTGTGAAAAAGGGATTGCTAGGAAAGTTGTGGAAAGGGGAGGGGGCAAGAAGATGGTAGGACACAGGAGGAATAATAATAGAATATGCAAGATAGTAGTGAGAGACAAACAAAGCTATCCACTTCTTCTCAACATAAATGTATACTTGTAATAAGAATTTGATGAATTTGGATAGTCACCAAATCAGACCTGGGTGACTATAACTGAGTACTGTTGTATGGCCATTTAGATCAAACCAACTGCTTCCATCAGAAACATAGGTTAAGTGGACAGATATGTATGGAACATAATTTTGATAGACAGGTGTCCATTTTTTTTGAGACATGATATTAAGCATAAGAGGGTAAGGTAGATTGAGTAGGTTAAATAGCAGGTACAGACATACAGGACATACAACCCAAACATGGATGATGATTGACACAAAACAATGGGGGCACCATGTTTGGGATTAGGTAGGGAACACCAGAGGTGAATCCATATCCTGTATGAGTACATTGAGTATCTAGTCCTCATCCAGAGAACCATCATCACTGACTCCTGTTGCAGATTTCTGGGTCAGTGCTGTACAGGGCATTGACTTTGCAATTCAGTGCAGGACTTTTCCACTCTGCTGATTTGGAAACCGAGGCCTTTGTACATGATGTTCTCCACCAGAACTATCAGCTCCAAATGGGTGACGGAATTGCCACCTGCACTTGTAATATTCATGGAAGGCACCACTGCACCAGCTACTGGATCACAGCAACTTGTTAGAGTTGGAGCAGGTAGTACAGGAGTTGTAAAGGCAATACTGGCAGGTTGAGACGAAGATGCACTGGGTGTCTGTGGTGCCTATAGTGGTGCAACTGAAGCTAGCTGTGGAGGTATGGCAGTCCAATTCCCTAGCAGTTACTCTAGCTCCCCATGCTGATAGGCAGCAATGCTTCCACACAGAGTTTTAAAAAAATGCAGACATGTATGGAGCTGGGGAGTGAAAGCATACATAACATCAATACTGTGTCAGATTAATACTTCAAAATATAAGCAAACACAACTAAAGTTGCCACCCATCCTGTTGTCAGCAGGACACTCAGGGGTTAAGCCACCTTAGCCCATTGCCCGCTGTATCAAGTAGTGGGACCTGAAAAGTCCGACTTTTATGATCGCACTGAACTGCCGTGGAAAAGTCGCAATTACTTCTGGCTATTTCACGGCAATTCAGTTACGTCACCAACCCGGACCTGCAGGCAAAGCTGCTGCCTGTTAGGTCTGGGTGCTTTAATTCATACAGCAATTGGCTGCAATTCATGAAAGGGGTGGGGATTGGGGCAGGAAAAGCCCTGCAAAGATAGCATCTGTAGGAACACTTTGTTTTAAGCACTTCTACAGCCGCTAAAAATATGACCGAGATTTGTTTTATAACAAGTGATCCAGCCTGCCAACCAGCCATCCTCCTCCATCCAGCCAGCCAGCCATCCTCCTCCTCCAGCCAGCCAGCCAGCCATCCTCCTCCTCCATCCATCCAGCCAGCCAGCCTTCCTCCAGCCAGACAGCCATCCTCCTCCTCCATCTATCCAGCCAGCCAGCCATCCTCTTCCTCCATCCAGCTAGCCAGCCAGCCATCCTCCATCCATCCAGCGAGCCAGCCATCCTCCATCCAGATAGCCATCCTCCTCTTCCATCCAGCCAGCCAGCCACCCTCCTCCTCCATCCATCCATCCATCCATCCATCCAGCCAGCCAGCCAGCCTCTTCCTCCATCCAGCTAGCCAGCCATCCTCCATCCATCCAGCCAGCCAGCCATCCTCCATCCATCCATTCAGCCAGCCATCCATGCAGCCAGCCATCCATCCATCCATTCATGCAGCCAGTCATCCATCCAGCCACGCATCCATCCATCAAGCCATCCATCTAGCAGCTACTCCCACCAACCAGCAAGCCAGTCCAGCCAGCCATCCATCCAGCCCCCAGCCATTCATGCAGCCAGCCATCTATCCAGGCATGCATCCATTCATTCAGTCATCCATCCATCAAGCCATCCATCCAGTCATTCACCAATCCACTGCTACTCCCACCAACCAGCTAGCCACTCCAGCAGCCATCCGTCGTACCCATAACAGATCTCTTTCACCACTCTGGTGGTGACGTCGCAGTAGAGGGTGTGGCCAGTGTCATATTGGCCACACCCCCATGTCCCATTTTGGCCCACTTAAAAGGTGGCAACCCTAAACACAACACATAGATATTTTAATCTTTGCCACATCCATATATAATGTGAAGACATTAATCTGTTATAAAATGCATTAATCTCACTGCTATGTTAGGTGACAATAGCATATCTGCTGCAAAGCTTTGTTTTGCTATTATTAACTGTTTGCAAAGTAATTGTTGCTACTTTTCACTGTTTGCAAATCATCTGTTCTGTTTGTTCTGTTTTCCTGTCAGGCAGTGTTTTAAATTACTGATTTGTTCTTGTTTAAAACATTTTTTTGGTGTCTCCTTGCTGTTTTTTTCTGTTGTTTAAAGCATTTTTAGTGTTTCCCACCTAAATTAGTGCAGCTAGCAGCTGTAGCATAGTCCAGATACAGGTTTGCTGCATCTGGATCTGTTTGTGGTGGCTGTTGCATTCTGATCACATGTTCCAAGCCATCTTTGATTGGAAGGGGCTCTTCTACACTCTTGTGAGAGGTGTGTGCTGATTGGTCTAGGGCTTGGAGTCATACCAACCAGGAAATGAAAGGAAGGAAAAGAAGCAAATGACCTTGCAAAACTGACAAAGAAAGAAACAACAGCTATGTAAGACCAGAAAACCCTAACAAAACATGATCCTTGGGCCAAAAAGAAGGACTAAGGAAAAAAAAACCTAACAGCAACCATAACAAGTCCTACAAGGCTGGAAATGAGAAAGAAAACAGAAAAGAATGCCTGGCAAGAAGTTTAACAAAGAGTAGAAAATAAAAAAGAAACAAAGCACCAGACAGTGCTACAGGACAAAAAACCTAACAAAGAGCAAAATCTTACTAATATCCAAACACACACCCCGAAGAATCTAAACAGAGAAAAGTAAGAAACAAACAATAAAGCAAATGCAAACAGTTCTATAATACTGTGAAAAGAGAAGAAAAAAAGAAAGGCCACAAGGAGAGTAAAACTCTGCGGAAGCCCACAACAAAAAGGAGTGCAGTACACTCCATAAAGCAAAACAGGAGAGATTTACACATAAACATGAAAAGCACTGTTAAGCGCACCAGTGCAACACACTGAGGAAAAAAAGGTAAATCTCCTGTTGTGCAATAAAGAAGAAACAAGGACAGGTAGGCAAATTACTCAGACACCCCCCACCCTTTATGACATAACCACATTTGCAACTGCTGCAATAAATCAGGAACTGAACAAATCTTCCCAGCAAGTACCTTATGGCAATGGCATCCAAAAGAAAACAAAGCTGACACCAAAAGGAAATCATAGGAAGTTTCTAGGCTATTGGCCCTGAGGCCCTTACAAGCCTAGCCAAGAATTTAGCCCATGTTCCAACAAGTCAGCACCCTATGCCATTGTTCAGCAGGAACATAGTTGGAATCCCAGGGGTGTATTTTCTGTTCCTCATCCAGTCATCCAAGCTGTGCTTAAAATTGTTAAATGAGGTACTCTGCTTTACATGGAGAGGGGGTATATTCCACAAATGGAAGAGTCTCTGCAACACAGATCTGTTCCACCCACAAGTCCTATTGATGTCACAGACCAGGTTGAGGTCTCATGTGTGGGTTACTCGAGTGGAACTTGACTTGCGCATATGCAGCAGTCCCATCAGAGTGGGGTCTGAGATTGCTTTGTATGCCAGACAGAGGTCTATAGGAGACTGAGTAGAGGGACAGTGCTTCTAGCCTATCTGTATAGGGTAGATGTTTGAGGTCTTGGATTCTCTGGGTGAGGAATCTCTGTGGTCTCTCCAGCTGCTGCATGTGCTTTGCAATGCACATGCCTGAAAGGAGCATTGCATTCAATAATCCATCTTATAAGGGAAGAATACAGGGATGTTATGATCACTTTGTCCATGGATGAGATACTCTTACTAATGAGGTGGGCCATGTAGAAAACTTTCTGTACAATGGAGGCAATATGGTGGTCAAAAGTCAGTTTGCTATCACCCTAGGTTCCCAAGTTCCTCACAACTGATTGTATGCTTAGTACCATATTATCAATGTGATAATTTGTGGGGCTGTCATTTTCCCCAAAAGGGATGATGATGCATTTTTTGCCATTCTGTTTGAGGCCATGTTTCTAGCACCAGTCATTTGTTGGGGTGAGACCCTCTTGGAGGATGTCCACATTACTAGTGGAATTGATGACAGCACCCAGCTTGAAGTCATCTGCAAACTTGGTCAAACATAACCCACTAGATTTGGCCTGTACCTCTAAGAACTATATCCCAAACAGCAGAGGCCCCAAGACCGATTCCTGGGGTACACCACTTGTTACGGGTCTACTACTTGAGGTGGTTTCCCCTATTTTGACTTGATGGGTTCTATAAGTAAGCCAGTTTGCTACCTATCTGGTAACATATGGATTTATGCCTAGTGGAAATAGTTTATCTATTATACCTGAGTGGGGAATGGTGTTGAAGGCCTTGGCCAGATCAAGGTAGGCAGTGTGCACAATCTGGTCCTCATCTATGGCCTTGGTGACTGTCTCATAGAAGATAACCAAATTTAAAAGGCATGCCTTCCCCTTGACAAAACCAAACTGTGTTGGATCAAGTGTCTAGAGGTTGCCAATGTCCTTGTTTATGAGGTCCATGATAATCCATTCCATAGCCTTGCAGATAAAGCTAGTTAGGCTGATGAGTCTATTATTTCCTTGATGGGTGTACACTCCACCTTTGTGCAAAGGGATGATATTAGCTGTCCTCCACTCAGCTGGGATGAAGCAGTACTCAGACTTTGGTTGAATAGAGTGCCTTATAGTGCTGCAAGTTCCTGCCTGAGTTCATATAGGATGCAGCCTGGGAAGTTATTGGGTCCCATGGAGGCTGTATTTTTTTGCCTTTGAGAGGCCAGTGATGACTTGCTGCCTAGAGATAAGGGGAGGGGGATAGGTACTGGCGATGTCCTGTTTTACTGATGAGGGGCCAGAGGAGTAAAGTTTTCACTGAACCTGCCTGCCAGCAGGTTGGCTATATCTGCAGGGTTTGTGTATGTGGTGTCCTTGACCAAAAGTTCTGAGCAGATCTGGGTGCCTCCCATCAAATTGTGGGCATATGTGATGAAAGTCTTATGATTGTCTTTAGTAGATGTGGCAAGTTTGGAATTGAAGTTTGCTTTGGAGGATTTCACTCGTGCTCTTATTTCCTTGTTCAGGCGAAGGAGAGATTGCTTCCAATTAGACAACTGCTCCTTCTTGGTCCTGGACAGCAATTTTTTTCCTTTTATTATAGAGTTTATTTATTGTAAATGTCCACCAGACAGGTTTGCTCTTCCTTGAGGAGGAGGATTTCATCCTGTCTGTTATTTCTGATTCCATGCAGCTATATAAATGCTCATATAGCACTTTGGTGTAAGTTTGGACATATGTGCCAGTTTCTGTGGATGGGGGAGGGGGCTGTGAAGCTGTTTATACTTTCCCTCAGGAGATTACAATCAGCTTTGGAGAAGTTTTTTTTTTACTCTAGCTGGGGGTGGGGGGAGATGGTGACTTCGAAAGTGACTGCTTTGTGGTTGGATCTTACCAGGGATGATGACACTGTAGGGATACTGCAGTGGTTACTCATGTTGGTTAATACCTAGTCCAATATATTTTCACATCTTGTGGGGGTGTCAACCAACTTGTCCAAGGCATTTGCATTGATGAAATCAAGGAATCTCTGGGCATCTGTGTTTTGGAATGAGTATTTCTTCCAGTCTATGGTTGGATAGTTAAAGTCACTCAGGATCAGGGTAAAGGGTTGAATCTTGATAGATTTGAAGTGGCCCGGATAGGTGAAGTGGGAATTTTGAGTCAGAGTTGGAGGTCTGCAGATAGCTATGATTTGAATAGGTGTCTTGTCAATTGTTAACTGCACCTGGAGTATTTCCTGTGCATCATACTGTTTGACCAGCCTAGAGGTGTGTATGTCATTTATATATATATTGCAACTCCACCTCATTTTGTTTTGCTGCCCATGGCTTGGGGTCTGGATGAATGATAGGATGAGTAACTTGGTATGGCTGGGGTGCTCACCAAAGCTTTGAACCAGGTTTCTGTGACTGCACAAATGTCAGCTTCTTCCAGGGTTAAGAATGCTTGCAACAATTGCAGTTTTATGTTTAGACTCCTAGCGTTTAGCAGCATGACTTTTAATTTACAGTTTGATGAAATTTTCATGTTGGTAGTTTTGACTTCATGGTATTGCCTAAAAAAGACACTATGAGGTAGTCAAGATCCTTTGCCAGGAGCCTGAAGCCCAAGGGAGGCAGATGCAGGCCATCTCTGGCAAAGCATCATAGGTTGTCAATCATGACATCCCAGGCTGTCAGGCGATTCAATATCTAACAGCCTGAGATGACATGATTGATAAGCACACTTGATTAGTAAAGGTATTGCCTCTAGAGTAAAATAGGTTATAACCCCCTTACACTTGGCACTTATCCAGCTCATAATTGAGTATAATGCCCATTTGACATGCACCATATGAAGCACCTGCAGCAATTAGAGAGACCTCAGAGGTCTATAACAAAGAAAATCAAGGACCTCCAGCATATGCCTTACACAGATTGACTAAAATCCCTGTCACTATACTCCATATCATATAGACTTGTTAGGGGAGACTTATGCCTAGCCTACAGAGCAATCCAAGACCCAAACCCAATAAACTTACTGCATATCCATAAATCAAATGGGTCTAGGTCTATCCATTCCTGGGACTTGCATATGGCCTGTGACTTAAATAGGATATGCTGGAGGACAGATTTATCTCTCAGTGACTGCCACATATTGGAACAGGCTAGTAATTCATGTGAAACAAAACACGTCTATCACACTGTTCAAGAGGAACCTGGACGAGTGGTTGGGGGACTGTAAATTCATACTGAGGATAGTGCCCACAACCTTTCCGGACATGAGTAGTCATCAGTAAATGCAATCTTGGGTATTGACTAGTACTTCTATGGTATTACATTGGGTTGAGATAGCTAAGCTTAAAATAACCTCTGGGTCAATAGCATAGTAATCTCCTATGATCCTATGCCATTAGTACACTTCGAAGAAATGCACACAGATAAAAGTAGCATTTGCTAGTGAATATATAAATAACATATTTTTCTTAGTGACATTTCAGCATATCCAGTATATAGTTGAAAATGCAGGTATACCTTATCAAGATCAGTAGTTTGCTGTGCAAATAAATCCAGAAGTAATATATTCTTCTGTGTTAGCCACATAAACAAGTCTCCTCACCTTCAGGTTCCCTAGTTACATGGTTCCCTTTTATAGTATAGATTTAGGGATGAGCATGGTGAAGATGCAAATGAGGTGTGAACTTATTAGAATTGCTGAATCCCAAATACCTGGCTCTGTGTAGCAGATGTAAACATAGTGCAGGCACTCACACAGTGTTTGTTGCTAATGGGTTGCAACTGTGAATGATTAGTGGTATGGTGAAAGAAAACATAACAGCAGTTCATACTCCCTTACCTCCAGTGGGTGTGTCAGCCAGGGTAGATGTATAAAGTGTAGAAGTAACTGTATCAAGGTTTTAAATGTAAGTAAGCAGCACATGTTTCACAGTTTCTGTTCAGAAACATCCAATCTCCCATTCATTTATTGACAACTGTATATTATTGCCATTTAATATCTTCACACATTTTCGGGGCAATGATACAGAATGCCTTACAGACTGCGTGTCTCACATTACTGGTCAGACAAGAATAAGCAACAAAAACAGAGAGATAAGACAGAGCTGCATATATGCAAGCAATAGTCATAAATCCTTGTGTGATTACTCAGTGCACTACATCTGCAATTAATACATGTAAAAAAGAATTGTAATATGTATTGTTAATACTGTGGATAATGTTGCAGTTGCTTGTATACACAGTGGTTTTCATTCTCTGCTGCAAAGCATTTCCTGTGGCAAAGAGGGATAAGACACCCTTCCTGTGTTTTGAAGGTTCATTGAAATGAAAGCTCAAATCCATTACTGTGTGAAAATATTTCATGCATACCAACATACTTTTTTCTAGTGTTGTTTATTTAGTAGATTTATTTTCTTGCTTTCTCATAATTTTCCATTTTATTTTTTGTTAATGCCAGTGTTTGTGCAGTGCATTGCTTAATGGAAATGGGAAATGGAGAAAGACAATGAATGTCATGTTTAGCTGTGCTTATCTCATTTGTGTGACTCTTAGCATTGCACAAACCTGGACTGGTGGCCCATACATGAAGCAGACAGTCAACAATTTCAAAATGGATACATTCTATTAAATTTTTTGGACATCCCGCAAAATGCTAAACAACACTGTCTGGCAGTTAACACACAAAAGTTAAAAATAAATATGGAATTATCAACTGTTATTTTACTATTACTGTGACAACAGCTGTAAGTATAGGACTGTAGTAGAGATGGTACTGGTTTCTAATACAAGAAGTGCAAAATATGTTTACTGTTGTGACACTTCAGGTTATAGCAATGAACATGAAATATCCAAGTGGTATTTCAGTACACCTGTGTCAACAGGTGTACGTGTAGAACTGCCATGCACATGGGTCTGGGTTCTAATACATGAAATTCCTGGGATTTTTACTGTTGTTCCATTTCACATTATATTCACTATCACTTATAACACTTTATACATAATTATAAATAGTGGAGCTGATATGAATTATATGTATGAGGGATAAAACACCCTTACTGTGTTTTGAATGTTCAGATGTATGACTTAGCGTATATTGTCTACTATGTTTCTCTAAGTATAATTCTGCTATGTGGACTTGGATGGCCTTCACATTTAAATAAGACACATACACAAATGAATGTATATACAAGGACCTTGTCAGGTCACTCACATACATGGTTAACACCTCAATCTGTCATCTGTATTTACAAATGATTCATGACTATATTTAAGAAGCACTTCTTCTGTGGCAAAAATAGAAAATAACTGCTGTAAAAGAAAATGTTTTGCCCCTTAAGCATACGATTGAATCCCACACTTAAAAATCAGATTCAGCAGTGTATAAAGCCAAACATGTGTCATTTCATTATTTTTTTTCCCCAGTGCATGTCAATAAAGTTAAATCACCTAGCACTTACAGCAGCAGCCACCCCTCAAACTAATATCAAGTGTCAAATTAACCTTCCAATTTCCAAAATTGCTTTCCTCTCTGTTTGGCACAGTTGCTGTCCACTTAGTATCATGCAAATGTAATTTACATAATTTATCTGGTTTGCGCACTCAGTAAACTCGATAGCAGGAATTGGTGGGATATCATTATTTGCTATTGCACTGCTTTGGGCTTAGACATGTCTGATGTAAGAGGGGAAGATCACCAATGTAGGTTGCAGAAGTGGGGTGTTTAGTCCGGAATATTTACTGGACTCCTGGTAAAATCCCACAGGCAAAGGCTTCTGCAGGGGGACTATTCTGGCTCCCAATATAAGTCTAACACTTGCAATAGTCTGGCCAAGGCTGTATCTAGTGTGTCTAGTACCCCAAGCACTGGAAAAGAGTGTAGGCACCACTTCAACAACCTAAAAAGGCACAAGAGGGATGCACTCAACCAGTGGCTGGATGAGTTTCAAGCAAGCGACATCCCACGGTTGTCTAAGTATGGTAATAAAGAAAACTTATAATACATAAAAAGATAAATATAGGCAAGACTGGTATGTATAATGCCCTTCTGTTCTTTTCACAGCTAATTCTGAAATGGTTGCAAATAGCCAAGCCCATACTGATCATCTGTTGAGATTGAGGTAAACAAGTGGTATATATGCAGCACAAGAGCTGGATTTTTCTAGCTTTAAAGAAAAAATGCTTTTCTTTCCTGTACAGTAGAACCAAAGTAAACAAGCATAACTTAACTGTAAAAGCAAGTATGCATGCATACATCTGTAACACAAATCAACTTTAGGAGTCAGGTGTAAGACTGTAGTCAGAGATTATGGGTTTAAATACCATGAATAACAACTATACAATACTGTAATTCTTTAATACTATCACCTAAATTAAATTCTACACAAGTTGCATAAATGCCCTGCTGTTAAATGTAATCTGTATATATGAACCAAGCATATGTGCAATATCCGCACATTGCAAGCATTACTTTGAGAAAGACATAATTATAGTTTATAGTTGTTAGGAAGTATGCTTAAATGTAAACTTCAGATTAAATAGTTGTATTACTGTGACAATATGTTACATATGGTGGTACTAATTTTCTCTCATTTTTTTCCTCTCACCACAACCCTGATATTTTCTATTATGTGTTGTCAAAATGTCTTCATGCCATCATTGCCATCATCTGTAACAAATCATTAAATTCTTCATAGCACAGCAAGGTAGGCCAACTCCAGTTGCTCAGCATGTCCCTGCTCCACCAGCTCCTGCACTGACATCCAGCAAATCTGGGACCCAACCTGGCAGTATTGCTTCTGCTGCCCTGCACTACCTGCACTCTCAGTTAGCACTTGCCAAGCAGCTGGTGCTATGGTACCCTCTGGACATATTGACAGAGGTGGGGATTTCATCACCTGCCAGGGGATGCCAGGGTTGGTGCATAGAGTTGTGCACTGCACCATTGGTATACACCTATGCTGGATGAAGAGGCTTCTTTCCCTCATGGTCCATAGGAGAAAAAGACATGAAGCATTCCAGAAGCCAGCAGACTAAGGAAACGATGATGACAGTCTTGTGGGTGAGGTCTAGATTCTTACTGTCCTCATGTTTGATGGGCATGGGCATGCATTGTCCTCTCCTTCACCCCAATCATAGTGTCCTCAACATTTTATACCTCTCACCATCACTGTGTCTTGTCTTGTTTGTCCTATTTGCATGCATTTGCTCCCTCACCTTCCTAACTTACCTGAAACAGAAATACCAAATTCCCTTACCCAGCATTCCTCTCTTTACTGAAATTTAAAAAAATGGGCACTTGTACCACAAAAAAAAAAGAAAGTATCATCTCATACATAGGTCTCCATTTTACACGTGTCTACTTGACACACTGTTGATGTGGTCCAATTGGCTATGCAACATGATTGTGTTTTTGTCACCTATCTCTTGATTTGGTCCAATTGGCTATGCAACATGATTGTGTTGTTGTCACCCATCTTTTTGGAGGTGCCATTCCAAATTCAGCTAATATTCTGTACTTATTTTCATTTTACACTGCTGAAGAAATTGACAGCTATAGTGCTTTCTTACCTCTCCCCTGCACATTCCTATACTGTTTTCCCTTTGTTCTTCCCCCTGCTTGACTCCCATTTCACCATTTTGCTATCTATCCCATTTTAACACATATAATCTGGTGAAAAAAATAGAATCACAGACAGCACACATAATTACCAAAATAAAGCAATGGAGTCTTTCACTTTTTTGGCCTCTATGTTTGTGTGGAGTTTGGCATTGAGCACCAATGCCAAGTGACAGTGAACAGCTCTTCTGTGGTGTAGTTACCTCCACCCAATGGTGCTTAAACATGCTGTGCTACATCAACACACAGTAACACAAGGTTAATGCAGTATAAATAATAATTTTATTGCATTATCAGTACTTATTTAAAAGTATTACATACACCTGGATTCAAACCCTGTATCATCTGGGCTCAAAAAGAAATGTATCAATGCATATACACTTGCTACCACAGAGTCAGCTATCCAGCAGTTGTTTTATAACCTCAGTACTACGTACTGTCATAATTTTAGCAATAAGGCTCCCTTTTTTACATTACTTGACTACGTGTAAAGAGGGAAAGAAGAAGAAATGTGTATCTCGCATGTGCACTTTGCCAACTATTACACAAACCAGATAATAGCATGTATTACTTCTGTTTACTGTCCATTTAGTGTTCATGCCATGAAAGTACATGTGGAAACACAAACAAATTGAAAGCTCTCTCTATGAAAAGGACACATATTTACAATGCAGCCATCTGTTACCTCCCTCCATGCACTGCAACCTTTGTCTCTCAGTACTTGTTCACAAATATATTAACTGCACTATATGAATAAATAACAAATGTATATACTATGCACATCTTTTGAATGACAATGCTTGCTCAGATTTTCCAACATTTGTAGTAATGTGGACACCTTATAATATAGTTTGTAAAGCTGTGTCTTAAAGTATACCTGCACACTGGAAACACAACCACCAAATACAACACATTTCACACTCATCAATCTGGTAAAATGCAAAACTGTAATACCTTGACATTTGTACATGGCTAGCTATTCATTTCATGCAGGCCTCCCAACATCTCTGCAACATCCACTGCTGATGTTATCCACTATAACTTGTCCTGTAGTCTTATAAAAGTCAGACTTATGCTATGGTGCTTGTATAAAGTTCTGAGTTCTGTAGTCAATGTACTTCAATAGGTAGGAGATTTTTTTCTCACTGCAGTCAACTGGGAGGTGTGTGTGTGTGTGTGTGTGTGTGTGTGTGTGTGTGTGTGTGTGTGTGTGTGTGTGTGTGTGTGTGTGTGTGTGTGTGTGTGTGTTTGTGCATTTGCTTGACATTAGTGAGAGCATTTTTCACCAGCATGTGAGATACTGCTATTGCCATTTTTAACTGATGAGACTTTGTTGATGTCATCAGCTATAGCTGATTTGTGGATGTTCAGTATTCCTACCAGGGCAGGTTCAGAGACTGGACTATAGGCCAGGCACAAGTCACCTCAACCTATGTCATGCAGACTATAGGGACAGGGCTTCCAATCTATCCACATACATCACATGGTTTGTAGACCCTGTATTTTCTTGATGAGAAACCCCTGTGGTCTCTCCAGCTGCTGCAGGTGCCTGTTGAGATACATGCAAAATGGAGCATTATACTCTTAGTTTTATGATGAACTTTGAGTACAGTGCTGTTATATCATCCTCAGATCTGGATACGATGGCCTGACTTATGAGGTGCACCACATAGCCTTTCCTTACTACTTTGGGCACTTGGTGGTCATACTTCAGATTGCTGTCTATGTGTGTTCCTTGTACCACTGGGTTTCAGCACAGGGGAACTGTTGCCAATGCTGTAATTAATGGCGAATTCCACTTTTCAGAAACTCAAAATAATGTCACATTTTTGCATTTATTTGTGGACTGTATGGCTTTGGTATCAATTGTTTGTCTGCGTTAGCCCCTCCTGTAGTATTATAACATAATTGGTGGACTTAATGATTGCACCCAATATGCAAGAATCAGCAATCCTGATAAGCCAAAGGCCATATACTTTAGCCTGGACTATTAATAACTAGATTCTTAGCAGGAAAGGGCCCAGCACAGATCCTTGGGGAACACCAATGGTGCAGCTTTGCTGGTAGAGGTTGATTCACCAACTTTCACAGTATGTGTTCTGACAGTGAGCCAATTGTTTAACCATCTAGTGACATAAGTGTGAATCCCCAGCTGGGAGAGTTTCCCAATGATACCTGAGTGGGGGATTGTGTCTAAACCCTAGGCCAGCCCAAGATAGGCAGCATGCACTGCATTACCTTCATCCAGGCCTATCACACAGAATTAATGAGCTGTGACAACATCACAGATCACCCACAGCATGACTCAGAACATACACCTACCTGACATGGTTGGATACACACTTCAACACACCCTCTAGATGGACTATGTTCCTGTAGAAGGGTGTACACCAACATGCATCCATCTGATGTGGGGGGGGGGCACCTGATGCATGCATGTATAGACACATCATGACTCTCCTCTTCTGTGAGGTAGATCAACATGTCATAATTGACCCTCTCTAAATGGACACTAAAAATATATGGGCTGTATGCAACATACATGAGTGAGCTGTTAATGCTACATCCATGTCTGTTACAGTGGTTAGATGTCCTCAAGGTGGTCATTGAGGGCATGCATCATGACAACACTATCATCCTATGGAGCTTGACCAGGCCAAGGCATTTGACACAAATCCACACTGAGACATTCACTCAGCACTGTCAAATGTGGCCATAAACACCTATATCACCAAATGGGTAGGTCACTGGAACACATATATAGCATCTAAATATGTTGAAATGTGTGAAGTGACCTATATCTTGGGACCCAGTGATCAGGTCCATACATCAGGACTGTCTGTTAGCCCCTGTTTCGTATATTATTGAAGTCACACAGACATCAAGAATGACATACACATCCTGTGTCCAAACAAGTTATCTGGAGGACTACAGTCTGTGAGCAATCACTGAGTACATCTGTGATGTTGGTATAATACAAACAGTATTAACACACAGCAAAGATTGCTGCCACAGCCATGATACCACATAAGATTAAACCAAAAACATGGGGGAATTTGTTACATTATGAAAACAAACACACAACCCTAGAATAATGCAGACATCACACCCTATAAGTAGATCAGTTGGTGCAGGACATGTGTTCTGTGGTAGATGACATGTGAAACATCCACCAGCATGTGGCCACAATGATGAATACTCCCTTGTATGTAACACAGCAGCTGAGTGATCCAGGACATCCGCATCAAAAGCCATAATACCTCCATATGTCACAGCCTTCATCACACCAATAACTGAGTACAATGTACCCTTCTTCATGTACATCCTTACACATCTTCCAGTGATGTGTGACTGAAGTGTACCACCTTTGCCCAGTTAGGTGTTGCACATATTTTTGGACATATCTAAGTATTCTTTTTGTTGCATAAACATTACTGTCTGATGGTATGGAACACCCATCTAGTTTATACCAGATACATGTGTGATACCTGTTCTGGTGATGCACACAGTACATACACAGCTGTTTGATAACATCGATGGCATGGGTTACATTCATGACAGTGTGGATTGTGCTCTCTCTCTCTATATACACACATATATATATATATATATATATATATATATATATATATATATATATATATATATATATATATATATATATATATATATATATATATATATATATATATATATATATATATATATATATATATATATATATATATATATATATGCCATGCACAACAGTCAGCTAGCCTGTATTAATCATAATGTCACATACAGGTATAGCAGTATCCCTCCTAAAACCTCCAGCAGATGTTACAGCATCAGGAAAGTGTGTTTGATTACCCTCATAGATTGCTTACATGTCATAATAGTTGTATAAGTATGTTCATCCAGAACCATCTATGATCACTCAGAATCACATATGTTATGTCAAAGACATGGAATTACTGGTGGTATTTTTCTGATATTGTTCATGATTGTGAGTGCTTTTACTGTTGTCCATGAGCCTGTAACTGGGTTCCAGTTGTTGGAGACATCTGCTGACATTACAGTCTTATTCAGGCAAATCAGTTTGCACAACTTTACAATATGCACCCAACCCCAATTGTATATAATATCTCTGATAGATGTCCTTTCCATTGTTCATATTAGGATGCTTATATCATACAGATGTATTCTCCATTGTTATGTCACCTTGTCTGACAGCCACATAATATACATTTTCACTGTGCAGTCTATACTGTACTATGCCGATAGTGATTAGTGTTCTTGCTGCAACTGTCTTCCATTTACATGCCCTCATCTGCTCTACATTACATTGTTTCACCTATCCTCTTTCCCTGTGTTCATTCCTACAATTCATCTGTGTGCCCTTATTCAATGCACTAATTTCCCCTGACTGTTTATTTTAAATGGCAGTCCATGTACCCTTGCAGATGATTTGTACAACTTTTGTACAGAATGCCTGGAATGAGGCTCTACAGTACTCTGCCAACTAGAGCATAGTGCATTAACCCACTAGGCCACTTAGCTTTTTTATAAACACTGTGCCTTTTGTCTGTAAGTCAAACACCTCAACCATTAGACCAACCCCATACACTGTCCTGTACTGTGTTTGGACCCTGTACATTGCTATATAATAAACCTTGCTAATCATGGTGGCATTATGTGGAATCCTACTAACCTAGTGTGCTCTAAGATACACCTTTTTGCTATCCATGCTGCTTTACATGGTTTCTTGGCAGTAACATTTTTTGCCAGCCACAAAACTGCACTTGTTTACATTTAAATGTGGTGTGTGGCATGAATATCTAATCACAGCTGCTGCTCACCATGCAAACATGTAAACTCTGTGTAGCCTTTGTGTGAAGCCTACAGGCAGTTTATTGAATCCTACTGTATGTGTAGTTTGAATTTGAACCCTGCTTTACGTTTGATGTTTTCCCAAACTTACTGCATTAACACCTTGAAGCACAGAAAAAGGAAATTGACAAGTGTGTGTTCCTCACTTAGTACTGTCCAGAGTTCTGATGGAAGTGCACCAGCATCAGTCTTATTTGAACTTGTGATGGCATTCCAAAACAAATTTCTGAGTTTTTTTCCTTCTGAAGTGAATCATCATTCACTGCTAGTAGCCGTTGACCAACTCTTGATGCTGAGATTTGCGTAAAGGACAAACCAAATAAATAAAAACACAAAACGGGAAAAGGGAAAATGTGTCTTTTTTCATCTTTGTGATCTTATATCATGAAAATGTGGACATTAGGCATCAGTAGTTTATTGCTGACATCGCCCTCTCTAGAGTTGAACCTTGAAACCATGGATGTAACATTGGTGTGGAACACCGATCAAAGTGTTATACCAGATATATGTGATAAACAGCATGTGCCACATACAGAATTCAGTTTATGAGGTAGATAAATTGGAGCACATATATTCAAGCTTTGTCAACTTCTAATATTTTACATTTATGGAGCAATATATCCATTTTATCAAAGTGTTCCTCTGTCATTTCACAGTTGATGTCTGCACGCATGTGATATTTTTAACAGTTAACCTAAAAAATCATAGCAAGGAAAGGACACATGCATGCATTTCAAGAGAGTGTGTTTTCCTTTTCTTTTGTGAGCAACAGCTATCTTTTGATACATTTGCAATGTGATGCTATTATGATTTGCATGTTTTAAGATATATTTTGTTCGTATGTTTCACTTCCATGTACTTCACATAACTTTGTAGTTATAAGCACACTTATCTCTTAAGTATATATTCCAACATGTATTATAATGTTATATCTCCTAAATAAGTCAAAGCAATCCCAAATTTATTTTGTAAGTTATTTTTCCTGACACACCCTCTGTAATTGTGCAGCATTGCAGATGGAGTATTAAAAGCATAATTATTTGTGTACTATTGCTAATGAGTCACATTTGCAAGCCTTTTTCAAGCCCACCTTCTCAATACTCATTTTATTACTAGGCAGTGTGCAACTCATCATTTATGTACTCACACCATGTTTACCGGCCCAGCACTTAAAGCAGATTGTGTGATTCATGAATAATAATGAGCTGGCATCTAATTTACATAGTTTCCATGTCCAGAGGGTTTAATGTGCACTATAAAAGCACAAACTGTGGCTAAGTGAGGAAGATTGCTTGGATTCATCAATTTAAGATACCACCGTTTGACTGCTGCAATTGCATTACTTTGGTCAAACATGAATGCAAATCCTGTCAAGGTTTGTCATCTACCTTTGCAATTAATAGTTAAACATTTCTGATGGCTATATTTCAGATATTATTGCGTGATGTTTGCCCATCTGTGTTGGTATAGAAATTATAGTGGTTGCTATCTGAAGAATCTTCATCTAAAATCAAATGTCTTTATAGCAACATTTCTCTGAGAATGTGAACAAATAACATTTTTTATATTAAAAATAGAGCTGTGAAGGTTGAATTTTAGACCAAAAACTGTGTTAAGCCTCTTGTATGTGCCTGACATAAACAAAGGTTACTCCAAATGGCAACATTTTCATTTCATACACTTGATTCATTGTTAATGCTGCTAGCTATTCTGGGTGTTACATGTTTTTTCATTCTTAGAGCTGTCATTGCATTTTTGTTGAGGGGTAGATTTATAGAGGTTCATATTACATTATTGAAACTTTAAAAATTCGAATGCTATATGGTTGAACCCATATGATCGAACTTTTACAATTTTGAAAACGACAAAAAAATAAATAATTAAATAAAAAGCAGAAAAAAACCTACATAAAGGTTGTAAGCAGGATGGCATGCCCCCCTACAGCCCCCACTCTTTAAATATATCAACTCCGAGACTGCACTACAGTGCAGTAAAGGGAAATCTTCCCTTTCCACACAGAACAGAGATCGACCATATTGCGTTTGAACTTTTAAAATTTTAACAACATAATACGGAACCGGATTTATAGTTATGAATATATGTGTGCATTTATATAGATCAGATAGTTACTTTTTAATGATGCCTGCATATATGCAGATTTGTTCTCTTGCAAGTCACTGTTTTTTTCTGATACATATATTTTTTGTGTGTTTTTTTTTTTTACTCCCATACAAGGATATGGCCCCCTAAAAAATCTGGCCCAAGTAAACTTGCATTCTCATATGCTGAGGATGAAGTAATAGTGCAAGCCCTCCATCAACATGGATCACACCTCTTACAGAAAGTCTTAGCTGACTTCTGTGACCGTATCTTGCAACAAATTGTCAATGATGTCAATGCAGTGGGTGGTCAAGGCTGTGACTATGATGACATCAGGCCAGTGGCATGATCACCTAGGCTAAGAAAAGAGTCAGTGCTATAGCAAAGGAATGGAGGTCCTGTTACCGAACCAACACTATGACAGAGGTGTTCCTATATACTGTACAGGATCTGGGCAGCAGTAGTTCCAGTGTATTGCTGGACATCAGTGCAAAGCTGGAGATCGACTAAAGAGTGTCTACTGGTGAAGATCCAAGTATGTCAGAAATTATCATAAATATATATATATATATATATATATATATATATATATATATATATTAAGGGAGAGAGTGAGATAGCGAGAGATAAAGAGGGAGCGCAGTAGAGGAGAGACGTGATCGAGATACACGTGTATAAGATCATTTTTTATATTCATAAGTAGAGGAGAGTTGTCTTTAATGTGTCATCTTCCTTTTAATGCTTATCATCCCTCTTTCTATTTTGTCTGTCAAGGCATGTCTAGTACGGAAGCTACACAGCCACATGCAAATGGCATGGCCATACATTTTTTTCACTTGTTTTAATTTACAGAATTTATCTTGAAGTCTAATTTATTTCCTTTTTTAATTGCACTTCATATATTATTGTTTAAGTCTAGGGTATGCAGCATAATGCTTTTCTTTTTTTTTTCTGCATTTCTCTTTGTGTTGTGCTTTATTACTTTAACCACAGGTAAACATGCTACCTGCGCTGTTGAACTCCTACTGCCTGATGCTGGAGTTGCAGAAGGTCAATCTGAGAGTGAGGCTTTGGCTCCCCTATCCCGTGCCCAGAGGTTGGACACAGTCAGTATGCCTATGTATAACCATGACATGGAGCCATCTTGGTTGGGACAGATTGAGGGTTACATGATTGATCAGGGCAGTGTTATTACTCTAGTGCAGAGCTGGCAGAGCCTCCCATTGGCCAACATAACAGTGAAGTACAACACAGGGGTACCAGTATAGGTGCGGTGAGGAGACCTTATGTTGATGTGTCATTAGGTGCTATGCAATATATGTGTAGGGCTATCACAGAGGCACAAGCACATTCCAGAACAGCTTTAATTAAGGTAGTCAGAGTAATGAATGTTGTGCATTCTGATGTATGAGTCTGCCTGAACCATGTAGTTGACTCCTTGGGCAAAATAAATGGCACACTTAATCGTGTCAAGTCTGTCATGAAATGTATGCAGAGGGAACGTAAGCATCCATGTGGCCAGAGAGTTGTTACATCACTAGGGGTTAGCTGACATGGCCTTGAAAAATCTCACTCCCATAGTGGCTTTACTTCCACTGGTCTATCAGTGATTGAGGTGTCCACACCCATAAGTGGTAGGCCACGTGGTCATGGTTTTGGACACAGTTGTGATGACAACTCATCCAACAGACATATTTCACATTTAGGTAGCACTCTGACTTCTAACCAGGGCCATAGAACTAGCAGTACAACTCCTGTCAGAGTTAGTTCTCTTGGTCAGAAGCAGCAAAGGTGAACTGAATCCTCTACCATGCATGCCTCACACATGTCCAGTATTGTGCTTTGATCCAGTTGCAGCAGACCAACACACATTAAAACTCATCTTGGCTATACCATATCATAGAGACATACACACACACACACACGCACACACATACACACACACACACACACACACACACACACACACACACACACACACACACACACACACACACACACACTCATATGTATGTTAACATCTCAGTTTGAGGCTGGGATTTTCTTTTGATTTGTCATAGTTTTAGGAAAGCTAGTCTTTTTCTAGTATTTTCTGATTAAATACATTTGCACACAACATTGCAGTAGTTCTCTTTGTCTAATCCTTCAGCATGTTTAAATGTTTGGCTAAATTCCCCAGTTGTCTCTCTTTCTTCTCTGGCTTTAACTTCTGTACATCTCTGAGGAAAAGTCAAAGTCTCATCAGATAACTATTTTGACCACTTTAGTTTTTTTTTCACTTTTTGCTGGTATATTTCAGATTCATCAAATGTAAATTCATTTCCATAACTCTTTTTCTACTCTCCTTTTTGTATAAGCTGTAGCAGATTAGATTTGCAGTGTGTTTCACAGCACCAATGGTATTTTTCAAGATTACAGTTATATAACCTTGCTGATAAATTATCCTGCTTGTCTTACTATTTTTTTTCAGATTTGACTTGATTTCTTTGTGCTAGTAGCTGGTAATCTGAACCACATCTGATAATGTTTTATGTTATTTAACTTTTCTATCATTTACTTCTACAACCATAGCTTGCTTTTGGTAAGTCATTCAGAATGTCGATTTCTATGGTTTTGCTTTTGTTTTGACATTTGAAATAAGCAGCTTGTCTTAATTCGACTGGATATTCATCCACTTCATTTCTGTTACAATGGCCATACTTTCTAACTTTTGACCATGTTCTTTGTTCCCATCTTTCATATTCCAGTCACCCATAACAGTCAGAGTATCTTGCATGCACATTCTTTTTTTCTAGCTTGTACATGCTCATAGAGCTGACCAAAATACTCCAGTTCCATCTCTCTTGTTGTCATATTAATGGGCAAACACTGTAGATAAAGAGATATTAGACATTCACTCACTGTACTGTATTTCATAAAAGTTCATACAAACTTCATTTTAATTATAAATTTGACAACACATGCCATGTGTTCTTCATAGTTAAGGTTCCCCTTGATGGTCCATTCCATTTCACTGACATCCAAGAGATTCAGTAGTATGCACTCTGTTTCATTAATCACAACTACCAGCTTTCTTTTGCTTACCTTTATACTTTATATGCCTCAGTATGTAAAAGGTATTTTCAGATTCTAACCTTCACTTCATGCACAGGAGCATTACCATTTAGATGACCCACAGGTTTCAGTCCAACCATATCATATACACTGGCTTTACTCAATATAACATTCTGCGGTCTACTCCATTACCTCACTGGGTACCTTCTGAAGTGAGAAGATCATCTTCTATCACTATATCACAATTTATTTCAATATCACTGTCCTTCCATAGAGTTTTTTCAAGACAGAATATACAAGGGATTACTGGGCTTTTCCTTCACACAGACTGCAATAGTACTGCTGTAGGTATGGCATAAATGTAATTTTCAACCTGCAACATTGTCCCAGTCTTATGCTACCCAGTACAAGTGGCTTGCATAGGTCGGCACTTCAACATAAATTTGTCAGTAGTCAAATAATTCATAGTGTAACTCTTGGTATCACTGATGCAAGTAGTCCCTATTGGTAAAACATTCTATAAACAAAACAATAGAGGGACAATTAACCATTCTGAAAAGGTAAATTAATACAAATGTAATTTTTTGCAAACCATGAACATCCCCAAACAACATAGTGAGAACCTCACTAATTTTTAAGGAATCTTTTGGGTAGATCCTAAAGGAAACAGTATAACAGTGTAAATTACATTGTCCGTACCTCAGGAATATTACATTTTCTTTTTATAATTTAATGTTTTCAATCAAATTTTAATGTCCATTAATGCATTAGACCATAACCCGATTGTGTGCCATCATATATGGAGACTGAATGGAGGTCAACTTTATTATAATTCTCATTATGGGCATGGCAGAAGTGGCTGAACTTATGGTAGGATAATGGCCTAGGAGTAGGATATCAAACTCATGCAAAAGTTAAACAGTCTTGCATCACCTCTTAACAGTGTGCTCTGAATTAAATGCAGTTGTGGCATAGAACTCAAAGATGTTGAATCACAAACTGTAAAGCAACGTACTGCAATTACCCTTAATTCTTCCCAGAATAAGGAAAACTGACTACCTTATGGATCAGCATGCATCCATCTACTGGCTCTGTAACAATGTGGATGATATTGAAAATCGGCAGTGGCATAATCATTGAGATAAGCTGGGTTTAAAGAGATGCAAAATCTGGAGCTCTGGTACTGTTGTTACAGTTAGACTTAATAACGTTTACAATACTTATTAAGAAGATGATAAGGTCAATAACATTGCTTCCTACTTCCATTATAATTATCATTTAATTATGAAACTTTGCAGAAAAAATGATGACCATGGATGCAGTTAGGGAAGGGGAAGTGTTTCTTTTTTCTTGTTGTCTGTTTTCCTTGATGTAGTTTCTGTGTAGGGAAAACCAAAAGATTATTGAGAAAAATAATTTAACCATAAGTATGACATTTTAAACAAAAACAGAAGTAGTTCACTTTCTAAGCATGCTTTGATTTGTAAAGGGTTTAACGATTTTAAGTTTAGGATCTTAGAAAAAGTGGATATTGACCCATATGGAGGACAATGGGAAAGTAAGCTGAAATACGAGCAACTGTTTTGGCACCTTAAGTTGAATGCTATTTCGCCACCTGGTCTTAATGAACATCCCTGGGATTCACTAATCTCTCGTGCAGGAATAAGATATTCCTGCATGGAAAAGACCATTTAAGGGCAGCACAGCAGTGAGCCATGCATAGTAATGAAGGCACACTGCCTCTGTTCCTAAATGGACATGGAGTGTGGACGAGTGCAGGGGGTGTGTCTGAGAGCAGAGCTCTCACAATACACATGCCCCTGCACTCAGGAAATGCCATTTGGCAATTACAGTAAGTGAGAATGCTCATAGGAGGTTGCATATCTCCAAACTGTACAAATCATCACAGAATGTCCAGATTTGTTGCCCATACAGTTGGCCTGTACCCCGTTTGTACTGGGAAATCACGGGGTGATTTCAGGATTGAAGCCGTTAAATAATGGCATACATTTTAGACTCAGACACCAAAATCCATCAGAAAATGTATATTAAAACAAATTGTGTTACTCTAGCAACTTTCGCAAGTTTATAAAAGCAATAATTAAAATATGTCCATAGTTGTACCTCATTTTGTCATGCTTTGTCCAGATAGTTTGCCTGAAGAGGCTGAGAGATTTGGGGGGTTGCTAGGATGTCTGCCAAATGTGTAGATGCATGCAAAAATCCACAGCATTAAGTGAAACCTGTCCCTTCCTAGATAAAATAACAGTTGAGAATTCTTTTTATCAAACAGATTAAATTTAACCATAGGTGTGCAGGTTTGCCATTGCTTAGCTACACATAATGTAGCTTAAATAGCATAAGAAGATAAAGAGAAAGATACACTGAATTGAAGCAGTAATGCAATAGTGTAGTGATCAGAGCATTCACTTTGCGAGCAGTCATTCTTGGTTTGATTCTCACTCTAGTATGTTCCATGCCAAATCACTTTATGAACATTTTTTTGCTGTATAACCTACTAAATAGCATATATTTGTGAACTGGAGTACTGCATCAAGTGCAGATGTGAAGAGTCATTATAATGTGGTAAAATCCACAGATAAACTCAAGTGCCCCGTACAGTATACATACACATGAATCAGGGATACTAAATAAAGGTATAATGTGTAATGAATTATAAATCCATAGAGTGTCCAAATCTACCACTTCCCCAAGACCCATGTTTCATTTGTTTCTAAATTAGTGTGGGGGTAAGCGGGAGGAAGCACTTTTAAGCAGTAGTAAGTGGGTTTAAGCCTGTTTGCATGAGGGTAAGCAATGTGCACATAGGTTAAGCAATTTTGAAGCTAACTCTCTGTAAGCCTATTTAACTGGACATTAGAATTGCTTATCATCACGCAAACTCATGCAAACCTGCTTACAACTGCTTAAAAGTGCTTTAATCACCCTGTATCCAACAGCCCCTGTTCTGCCCAGCAACAAAATAAACAGACCTTGCAGGTTTTGAACCCAGGATCCTGCATGCTATAATCACAGAAGTTAACCAGTAAGCCATCATAACTGTACATAAAATGGAGGCATACCCAAACAGATCCTCACTATAGCAAAATCACAATTTACATGTGAAAGGAATAAACAGTTTTATGTTGTATAACCTACTACATAATATATATATATATATATATATATATATATATATATATATATATATATATATATATATATATATATATATATATATATATATATATAGATGTGTGTGAACTGAAGTACTGCATTAAGCCCAGATGTGAGGTGTAATAAAGTGATGAAATCCCCCAATAAACACAAGGACCCCATACAGTGTATGTACATATGAATCAAGGATACTAAAATATATAACATGTAATGAATGATAAATCAATGCCAAACAGTGAATAGTATGGAAATTTAAAAATAAGCAATGTTAAGCATTGCACACCCCTGCTTACTAGGTATAAGCAATTCATAGTCCAGCTAAATCAACATGCCCATTGGTATACCCCTTTAAGCAATGCCAACCATAGGTAAGCAGGTTTGCCCCTATCTTAGTATTTAACTGTCCAATCATGGCAAAGTGTGAGAACTCAGCCCTATTTAAACCCCACAGGTGGGAATACATCTCATAACTGGTTGCAGCTTCCTCCTGTTGGCACTATGGCCAGTGTCAGAGAGGGATCTCACTTCCAAGCACAGTGCTGGGGCATCCAGGAGTCCAAAGTCATGGCAGGACTCCTTGAAAAACACCATGACCAAAGACTGCTGCAGGGCCAGTACTAGGGTTCCCAATATAAAGCGGAAGCCTGGAACCATTTCGCCCATTACCTCACCAGTGCCACTGGCATCCCACAAAATTGTGAGCAGGTCAAGCATCACTATGCTGATCTGAAATGGAGGAAGAGGGCGCTCCTGGATCAGTGGATCCAAGAAGCTTGGCAGTTGGGTGATGTCCCAGTCATGTGTAAGTACTTATCCTACTACCTGTTTAATAATTGCCAGCTCATGTATATTGTTGGTAGGTGTGGCTAAATATTCCTCTTATGTCTTTGACAGCAGCAGCAGAGTGGGCTGTGAATCAGGAAGCCCATGCCTGTAGGCTGCAGAGGCTGCATCATGAGACAGGTTAGTAATAATCTTGCATGTACTGTCATAAGAAATAAATCTAAAAGTAGTAGAATGTTAGTCGCCAGCACAAAACCTGTATTGTGTATGGCATGTACTGAATAAACCAGACAATATGGCAGGAGGAGTCTCAGGTTCTATATAAATAAAAGGGTAACAGCCTGGCAATAAAGGTCTAACTCTTGGACTGCTTGTGTTTACTCTGGTATAATATAGTAATGTAGTGTTGCATTCTTTTAATAGTACTGTTGTATTAAGCACTGTTACCCACACTGTGCTACATAAATAAAATGTGTAGGAATGTATGTATATGACTGTTGTAATCACAAGGTCAAATTCTACAACTGAGAGAGACTTAGACAGAAAACAGTGAGAAGATAGACAGCATAATCCAAATAGCACACTCAACTGAGATGTGATGTGTTGTATATTTAGCACACACAGACATGCTTCAAATTCTGGGAGTGATAGTAAGCTGTATGCAGAATCATATGCCACAACTGTACAGATATTGTCAGAAAGTCCAGATAATTTGGTGCAATTTTCCTGCCTGTCACCCTGCCCCCCCCCCCCAAGCACATCAGTGGTATGATCCCAGAAGTTTAGGCAGCAAATAATGACATACAGCTGATTGTCAGACATAACTGTCAGAAATATAACTGTCAGAAATATATTTATAAGAACAAACCTCTCACTCTAGCAACTCACCAAAATGTTATGAGAGTAATAAGCAAAGTATGTCCTATTTCTACCCCCACGTTGTGAAGCTATGACCAGGGTGTGTGTACAGTAACAGAGTGAGATGTATGTGCATAATAATAATGTGGAATCTGGTAATATGTGTGGCAACATTCAGGTAGTGTTAACAAACATTCCCCCCACAGGTCTGTCAGATATGAAAACTGTGCCTAGAAATAAAGTATTGAAATCCTGGACTGGTACTGTTTAGTCTGGTATTATATGGCATTGTTAGTGTTGCAATTTCACTGAATAATCAGGTATTACTCATCACTGTCATCCACAGAGTGCTACATAATAAAACTGTATAGGAAGCCCTGTATAAAAGTGTTGAAATTACAAGGTCAGATTGTAAAACCACGGGAGACTTATAGACAGAAATCAGAGAAGAGATACACAGCAATATATATATATAGCACACTCTAATGTGATGTACACTGTTTTATTTTTAGCAGACACAGCCATTGTTCAAATCCTGGGAGTGGTAATAAGCTGTATGCAGAATCATACCCCTCAACTATACAAATTTGTCCAGAATGTCCAGATAATTGGCCCATATCTGCTGCCTGTTACTCTGCCACCCGGTATATCAGTGTGATAATCTCTGACATTTAGGCAGCATTTAATGACATATAACTGACTGTCAGACCTGTAAATATTCAGAAAATGTATATGAAAACAAACTTGTCATTGTAGCGACTCACAAAGGTTTATGAAGGCAATAGTCAAAATATGCCCCAGTTTCACCTGCATGTTGTCAAGACTTGCCCAGAGTGTATGCAATAAGAGATTGAGAGATATGTACATAACATCAACCTGGAATCTGGGAATATGCATAGAAACAGTCAGGTACTGTTAAACAATACATCCACAGGTATACCAGGTAAGGGGTGTATACTGCAGGTAAAACACAGTTCACCTATATAGTTGTCTACAACCATACCACTGTCCAAACTAAGGCCATAGGGTAGTATAATAATACCTGCAAGGTACAGATTACAGCACTGACTAAGAAAGTATTGAAAACTGCAGGGATATAAAAGTTAATTGACATCTCCACCCCCCACCATATCTGCAACAGTAATCTAAATACACATCTCAATGGGTATGTGTACAATTACATCTACTGTTGGGACATATGTCCTATTGTTTGATAAATATTGAAATTGTTTCTATACATGTGCCATGTTGAAATACTCCCACATGGGTGGCATATGGCCATCAACGTACCTGTATGCTGTTATAATGGCCACTGTGGTTCCATATATGCATGTGTTCTGTTTGCTATGCAACTGTTCCAGATCTGATGTTTTGGGTAAATGCGAATATCTATGGATGCTGTTATTCCTAATCCTGAAATGTGTTGACTATTACTAACCCACATATGTTTTAAAATTGAAACACCATAGCACATTTGGGAAGGCCAGTCCCAGAGGACCCACTTTTCCCACCTCATCTGGCCATGACACTGGGCACCAGCATGTCTGGGGCCCACCCTGGGACCTCCTCGTAAACTGGTCCTGCACCACCTTCAGGTGGAACCCCCCCCGGGAGTGGGCACGGACAGGAAACTGTCACCCATAATCAGGTCCGGGATCTGGTGCATAGCGCCACAGGGAGTTTGGAGATATACTATGCCTGCTTGAGGGCCACATGGCACATCTAGAGGGTTATACTTCCCCTCCTACCCATCCCAGCACAGCCACCTTTGGGGCCATGAAGGTGCAGTGGTGACAGCCTATGGGTGGGGACCTCAGTCCCACTGTTTCCATTTGGGGGCTCATGGGATTCTTACTTCCAAACACTCCTCTCCATCCAAGGTGTTTACCCCCACATGTGTCATATACCACCCCATATGCTGTCTTGTCTGTCATGTCTGTCATCCTACCCAACCTTCCTCTCCAAATATACCTACTGCCCCTCCCCAACATCCCTCTCTCACCTTAAAAAAGGGCAATCTGTTCCCAAAAAAATATCTCACCCCATACATAGCTGTCCATTTCACACATGTGTCTACTGGACACATGTAATGTGGTCTAATTTGCTTCACAACATGTTATTGTTGTCCTCGCCCCTCTCTTAGGGGTTTGAGTGGTCAAATCTACCCCCAAATCAGTGTATATGTACAGCTATTGCTGTAGAGGAAATGGGCAGCTATGGAACTTCCCTGCACCCGTCCTGCATATCCCTAGCTATTTTCCCTACTGTCTTTCCCTCTTTGTGCTCCTTTTTCACTACTTTTCTACCAACCCTTTTTCTTTTCTTTTAAAGAAATTAGTATGGGGGTAAGTGGGAGTAAGCACTTTTAAGCAACAGTAAGTGGGTTTAAGCCTGTTTGCACGGGGGTAAGCAATGCCTACACAGGTTAAGCAATTTAGAAGCTAACTGGGTATACCGTCTCGCTAACCCACACAAACCCACTTACAACTGCTTAAAAGTGTCTTAATCACTCTGTATCCAAAGGCCCTTGTTCTGCCCAGCAACAAGATAAACAGCCTTTGCAAGTCTTGAACCTAAAACCCTGCAGACTATAGCCACAGTGATTTACCACTAAGCCATCTCAGATATACATAACCCTGATGGTTTGACAAACATATCATCCAGCATAGTCATTCAACAGTACAGGAAATGTATTTACATATGTAGATGAGTGGAGCCAGGAATAATTTAACCGTAGCTAACCGGCACTACTCGGTGCACAAAATCATGCAAACGTGGTTTTTATAGTAGGGGAAATGAAAGAGATAGAAATTAGCCCAAAATGGCCAATAAACTACTAACTTCTGGATTGGAACCACTCCTCCAGGGACAGATAGGTTGCTCAAAGCTCTCCTCTCTCACAGGTGAACAGAGAAACTTCCTTCTATCCAAGTAAGGTATGGGCAGTTCAGAAACTAGTATCACAGCCCTGAATTCAGCACTAGCCTGAAAACTGGACTATACTAGCTTAGAAAGGCAGGAAACAAGGAATTTTTTTTTTTTTTTTTTGTTTTGTTTTTTTTTTGAAAAGATAATGCAAAAACAGTAAAAAAAAGCTTAAAACAGCTTTAAACAACTTCAAACGATCAGAAAAGGCTATTGCACTTTAGTGTGTAGCCTACAACTAATTATCTAAACAAAAAACAACTTTTTAAAAGTGCAGGCAGTCAAATAAGTACAATATGTGAAAAAAACAAGCTTCTAAATCACAATAAATGCTGCACAATCTGCATTTAGGCAGAACACAGTTAAGTACAGCTAGAAAGTACAGAAAACTGATACTTAACCACTCCAATGTCTCTCTCCTAAGCTAGAAGGCTTGTATCAGTTTAAGGCTTTCTAGTGCTACCCAGTAGGTTAGTTACAAGAAAGATGGGAAACAAGCGCAGATGTGTTTTTTTAAACCAGAAAGTTGAAAGAGATGGACAAACTGTCCAAATGGTCAATAAACTACAATTTTGGGGCCAAGAACCTCTCCTCTCATGGTAGACAGGCTACCTAGTGCTTGCCACTCCCACTGATAAGCTAGAAGGCTTTCCTCCAACACAGAAAGGCTTGTGGGGCTCAGAAGCTTACCAACAGTCCTGGATACAGCAACTCTGCATCTGGACTAGGATACTTACAGGAAAAGTGGGAAACACGCACAAGTGTTGCTTTTAAACCAGAACGTTGAAAGAGATGGAAAAAACTGACAAAATGGCCGATAGCTACTATTTCTGGGCCAGGAACCACTCATCTTGTGGTAGATAGGCTACCTAATGCTTACCACTCCCACTGATAAGTTAGAAGGCTTCCCTCCAACACAGAAAGGCTTGGGGGGGGGCTCAGAAACTTACAAAGAGTCCTGGAATACAGAAAATCAGTATTTGGACTAGACTAGTTACAGGAAAGGCAGGGAACAAGTGCAAATGTACGCTTTTAAGCCAGCAAGTTGAAAGAGATGGAAAACTGCCCAAACAGTCAAATAAACTATAATTTCTGGGCCAAAACCCACTCTTCCCATGGAGGATAGGCTACCTAGTGCTTACCACTCCCATTGATAAGCTAAAAGGCTTTCCTCCAACACAGAAAGACTTGGGGGCTCAAAAGCTTACTAACAATCCTGGATACAGCAACTCTGTAACCGGACTAGGCTAGTTATAGGAAAGGTGGGAAACAGGCACAAGTGCGGCTTTCAAACCAGAAAGTTGAAAGAGATTGAAAAAACTGCTCAAACAGCCAATAGCTACAATTTCTGGGCCAGGGACTACTCCTCTTGTGGTAGATAGGCTACCTGATGCTTACCACTCCCACTGATAAGCTAGAAAGCTTCCCGCCAACACGGAAAGGCTTGGGGGGCTCAGAAGCTTACAAAGAGTCCTGGATACAGCAAATATGTACCTGGACTAGACTAGTAAAAGGAAAGGCAGGAAACAAGCGCAAACACAGGCTTTTATATCAGAAGGTTGAAAGAGATGGAAAAACTTCCCAAACGGCCAATAAACTATAATTTCTGAGCCAGAAACCACTCCTCCTGTGATAGATAGGCTACCTAGTGCTTACTACTCCCACTGATAAGCTAGAAGGCTTCCCTCCAACACAGAAAGGCTTGGGGGCTCAGAAGCTTACCAACAGTCCTGGATACAGCAAGTCTGTATCTGGACTTGACTAGTTACAGGAAAGGCAGGAAACAAGCTTAGAATTGTTTTTTGTTACAGAAAAGCAGCTAAAACAGCAGTAAATACAATTCAAATTATAGTGTAGGCCAGCACACCCGAGCATGTAGCAACACTACGGCAAGTACAGTTCAAATAAATGCAATTAAATTAACAAATAACAAAAACAAGTGCAGAAGGCAGTAAATTAGAAGGCTACTGACAAGCAGTAATAAGTGCAGAGTAAGAGCGACTGAACAGATAACAGCACGTGAAGAGCAACTAAGTCAGTTACAGTAAGAGCAGATGAATAATGCATATATATATATATATATATATATATATATATATATATATATATATATATATATATATATATATATATATTATTTTTTTTTTTTGACGGAAAGAACAGAGTAGGATTAAGAGTTTACAAGGGATGTCCTTCCCAAATGTTCTCTTTGTACACAGTAGGAGTGCCTGGAATCAGAATATGATCTCACTGCACTCAGTTGAGTGAGCAAATGAGATGGGCCCAGAAGGAGTATCCAAATACAAATCTACAAGAGGGGTGGGTAATTTCAAAGCCACCAACATTAATACCAAAACAAGAACAGGAAGGGTGGGTGGGAAACTAACCATGCAGAGACAGCCACAACTTCAGTTGAGTTAATATTCAGTAAAAAACACAAATAAATAAATTAAATACAGTACTATATGCAATAGAGCAGATAAAAGTGTACTTAAATTCACTTATAAGTCTGGCTGATTTCAGGTAGATGTTAGCTGGCCAAAGCTCTGATATTAAGCAGAGATAATTCAAAATGTACCACTTATATAAGGCAAGACAGGATGTCAGTGATGAGCTGAAACTACCCCCACTGCTATTAATGGCTACACAGAAATTCTAAAAAGTACTCTGTAGAGAGACAGCCACAACTTCAGTTGAGCTAATATTCAGTGAAAAATACAAATAAATAAATTAAATACAGTACTATATGCAAAAGAGCAGATAAAAGTGCACTCAAAAAACATCTTACAGCCCAGCACTTGCTCAGACCTAATAGCAAGCACTAATATACCCTGACACCAATTGCCCAGCACAGCAAGGCTCTTTATTCACCCCTCATCAACCAAGTGACTAAGCAGCTCACCGTACTATTCAGGCATGACCAAAGGGCAACTTCAGGTGCACTCTCCAGTCCAGCTGGTGAATCTGGGTATCCTGAGGCAATGTTACAACTGCCTCATGTACACAGACAATGCTCTCCTCCTACCACAAAACACTAACATATGCAAGAGATGCAATTATACAGCCAAACTTGAAGCTAAGCTGTCTTCACCCAAGACTGGAACAGGCAGTCAAGAGGAGAAGGGTAACACTTGCACCACAACTCCAGCCACACACAGACCTACTAAAACAGCACTGGAAAAAAATACACATAAATAACAAAATCATACTCGGAGGCTCTAAATAAAAACCTGCAAAAGCATCAGAGACCTCCAAAGCAGACACCCAAAAAACCTGCACTTCCCGTCACAAACCAGACAACACATAAAACACAAAATCAGTGTGCCGCACAATCACAGAACTTAAAGTGAAATAACATACCTAACACACTAGTAATAGGTGACTCTATAGTCAGGCATACTGACATCCCACTCACTAGGCTGGACAAGCAGAAGGTTACTGTTAGCTGCCTGTTGGGAGCCAGAATCTGCCACATAACACAAGCACTCAGGTCACTCCAGAACAAGTACAAATATGACTCTATCATTGTTCATGTTGGTGTGAATGACCTGACATGTACCTCCCTGGACTACATGAAAAGAGACATGGAAGAGTTCTCTGATCATGTAGCCCAGGCTGGAATGATCCTGCCCCTGAGTAGCATCCTGCCCTCACCAAGAATGATACCTCAGTATAAAGAAAAAAATATCAATTTCAGCAATAGGCTAAACTTCTGGTGTCATTCAAAGGGGATCCAGTGTCTGTCAGCCTGGGATGACATGCTCGACAAGCCGAGTTGCTTCGCAAGAGACGACTTGCACCTGTCACCCCTAGGCATTCAAATACTGGCCAAGGATCTTGCTGCCCCCATAGTGCCGTTTTTAGGCAAGGCTCAAAAGTCAAACCCACCTCCGTAAACAGCAAAATTAACAAAAAACTGAGAGCTTTGTTACTCAATGCCAGGAATTTAAAATCTCAAAATGCACAAGCTCGAAGCGCTCCTCAGTATGGAGAACGTCAACATCTGTGCAGTAAGTGAAACCTGGTTCAAGGCTCCAGAGAGCACCCCAACACTATCAGGCTTCAATTCATACCACACGTTTCAGCCACAGGACACGGACCGAAACACAAAACACAAAAAGAAGTGGGTGTATCCATATTCATCAAGGATACCTACACCTCCAGGTTAGTGGCGCAGCATGATACCTCTGAGATCATCTGTGTGCAACTAACATCGGGCAAATCTGCAATGCAAATTGTGGCATGATACAGATCACCCTCCATAACCAAGGACCACCATTCCACCTTTCTGGAAACACTGGAAAACATAAAGGTCCTACCAAACACCCTGACATTGTGTGATTCCAATTACCCTACCATTCACTGAGAAAACTATTTGAGTACAAATTCCCAGGCCCAGCGCTTCCTGGAATTCATTAACTCAAACGCCCTGGATCAGCTGGTAAATTCCCCTACCAGAGGTGAAAATATATTGGACTTGGTCATCACCAACATGGGCGACAGGTGTTCCACACCAGAGATCCACCCATCACTGGTTAGATCAGACCATAAACTAATCACTCTGGATGTCCACACCCCACCACCACCCTCAACTAAGGAAACCACAGTAAAAACTTTTCTAAAGCAAACTTCACCTTACTTAAGACAGAGGTGGTAAGTTTCACAGCTGCCACGCTAAAGGATAACACTGCCCAAGATGCAGAAACCTTTACAAATGCACTCTATGAGCACCTAC
>NC_056726.1:1928493097-1928496234 GCF_019279795.1 Protopterus annectens
GTAACACTAGTGGTATACAATGCATATAAAAACACTACTCACACTGCCTGTAGATCTGGAACCTTATATAAATATGTAGTTGGCTCATGTCTGTAAGCCCTCTTGTAAGAGGTATTGCTACCTGCTGTCTGTAGCACTGCTGGCCACACAGAAGAAGGATGTCCTCCATACAGGAAAGGAAAAGGGACCACGCCCACATGATTTAGGAATTTATAGTAGTAGGTTGCTATGACAGTCGTAATTGGAAGTACTACACAGCAGGCTCATAGAGGTAGCAAGTGGTGGACACTGATTGGTGAAGAGGCCATCACCTGATTATGTGCATCACCTAAAAATTCCATGCTGCAATCTATTCAAAGCAGCTCAATACATGTAGTGGAAACAGAGATAGAGAGAGAGAGAGAAATAAAATAAACAAACAAACACACACTCATCCACACAGCAAACTGTACCCATAAGAGATGACATTCCCACTACAGGTATGTGAAGCATATATGCATGTAATTGAATCTAGTACGTGGTCCATAATAATGGGATAGAAAATGTGGAATGATTTATATGTGCCATCATGTGTTGTAATGATATCCAGCTAAACAACTGCTATGGACAATAGTCTCTGTCTCTGTGGGCAGTGGGCCATACCTATCAACTGTGCAGGTCAACACTGACTGACAAGATGAAAGCCATCATAGTGTGTGTTGCGTACTGCAAGACATGTATATTAGTGTGGCCAACAGTGGGTGGTGGAAGTAATGCTGTTATGATGGACGTGTGAGATTCAGAGTCCACCACTTGCAGGACAGTCATGTTAACATGTAATGTAGCATGCACAAATGCCATAGGTGTGTAATAGGCTTACTTGCAATCTGTCCCTATATACACCCCCCCCTAATATTAGGCTGTGTCCACATGTGACACCTGTCTGTGTTGTAGCAAGACAGAACAGTGCAGCTGTTCAGGAAAGAGAGTTAGAGAGTGTGGACCTGATGTCTGAATGCACCCTATATATATATATATATATATATATATATATATATATATATCTATATATATATATATATATATATATATATATATATATATATATATATATATATATATATATATATATATCTATATATATATATATATATATATATATATATATATATATAGATAATATAGTTGTGTGTGTGTGTGTGTGTGTGTGTGTGTGTGTACATGTATGTTTACAGATATACAGACACCTATATGTATATACAGATGGATCCATGTTATATCGAAGAAAAGTCACATTCCCGATGACCGGATCACCGAGAAGAGATTGCCGGCATCACACATCCCCGACAAAGTTAAATGTATGTATAACGGAATGGAACTTATTCCTGTGTCCATAATAGACTTAAAAAAATAAACAGATACCAGTATAGCAGGGGCCAAGCCTCCCCTGCACCCCCCCCATGTGGGGGGCTGTGCCCCCCACACCCCCCTACTTAAATATACCAACTCTGTGATTGCACCACATTGCAGAAATGGGGAATACATCCCATTCTGCACTACTCACCATTGTCGGAGATGTGCAGTATCGGCGATCTCGTCTCGATGATCCAGTTGTCAGGGATGGGGATTTTCATCGATCTAGCAGGAACCTAGATATATATATATATATATATATATATATATATATATATATATATATATATGTGTGTGTGTATTATATCTATATATATATATATATATATATATATATATATATATATATATATATATATACATACACAACTCATAATATATGTCTACACATATATAGATATATATTTTTACATGTATATCTACATATATACAAACACACACACATATTTGTATAAATACATGTCCCCTATTGCTGAATAACAGTGCTGCACAATATGTGTGAGGGAATATCACACATATCAATGCACACACACACACATATATATATATATATATATATATATATATATATATATATATATATATATACACAGCAGTAAGTAGGTGCAAAATGGACAGTTATGTCAGGTGTGAACCCCATGTTGGGAACACATTGCTCTTGTTTGTGAAGGTGGGATTGATAATTTGGGGAAGGATAGTAGGTATATTTGGGGAGGTAGGGTGGGTTGGAAGACAGACAAGGCAGCATAAAAGGGTGGTATATGACGCATGTGGTGGGTAAAAACACTGGATGAGGAGTGTTGTCTGTGATGTGGAAGCCCATGAGCTCTCATATCTAAACAATGGGACCAAGATCCCCACTCATGGGCAGTCACAACAACATCTTCACAGCCTTAAAGGTGCCTGGGCAGGGCCTGAGCAGGAAGAGCATGCTGACCCTGTGAGTGTGTACTGAGGGCCTCAAGGTGCTGTAGCACATCCCACAAGTCTCTGTGGAGCTCCCCATGCACCAGACCCTGGACCTGACTTCGGGTGACAGGATCCTATCTGCGTGTGCTCCTGGGGGCGGGGGGGACACCATCCCCTGAGATGTTTCCACCTGAAGGTAGTGCAGGACCAGTAGATGGGGAGGTCTGAGGGTGGGTCCCAGATGTGATGTGGCCTGGTAACATGGCCAGATGAGGTGGGGGAGGTGGGTTTGCTGGCAACCGTTTCCCAAACATGCTATTGTGTCACTGTTATAGAGCATATGTGGGTAATAATAGTCCACACATTCCCCGATTATGTCTAAAAGGATGCATAGATATCCCCATTAACAAAAAACAACAGATGTGCAGCAGTCACATAGCAAACAGAACACATGCATATATGGAACCATAGTGGCCCTTACAATGGCATGCAGGTGGCATTGTCCTTAATAGGCCACCAATGATAGTGTTTCAACACTGAACATGACTACAAACACATAGCATAAATTGTTGTACAATACGAATTATGTCTTAATGGTAGGTCTTCTGTAGTTGAGTTGTGTGATCAGATTGTTATTGCAAATATGGTGGGGGGAGAAAGAGATGTGTATTAACAACTATGGTAACCTTGCAGTATCAGGTCTTCAGACCTGTTTCCCTCTTTTTGTCTTTCAGGCAATATGTCCAGGGAATGGTTGCCTATGTACACAGCAGAGGAGAATGATGTCATCATCGCATACCTGGTGCAGCACTACAACACCCTGTTTGAGCATGCAG
>NC_056726.1:1928496734-1928517312 GCF_019279795.1 Protopterus annectens
TCAGTAATACACCCATACATATGGCTACTGTTACAATATATCAGCATATACTATCCCCTGTTATAGCACATACTTGTTGGACCAGCCCTGCCACCAACAGTGGCTGGTGAGGAATATTTGTGTTCAAAGCAATTATATAGCATTTCTTGTGGTGTATACAGTGTTTGCCTTGTGACCTACAGCAGTACACACAAATACTACAAGCGTTACTATGCTCAACAATACATCACTACAAGATAACTGTTTCCACTATATGGATTGCGTGCACTTTAAATACTACAGAAAAGGTACTAAATGCACAGACATACTGACTGTTCTACATACCTTATTAGTAACCCAAAGTGTTGTTAACTGTTGATTTAATCCTTTTCAGTTTGTGTTTCAATCTTCTTTGTAACATTCTGCTGGTATATACGGATGGTTTGAATGTGTGATAAGCCATCCTTTTCTATTTAAATATCGGTAACCTGTGGTATCCTGACCACCAATTGTTGTTCCAAAGTAGTTAATTAAATGCACATCAGCTGTGAAGCTACTCCATTAGTGGATACCATGGCAACAGTGGTGTATAACTGAGTACTCCTTTTGGGCATTGTCCGTTTGCCTTACTTTCAAGGAAGACAGCCTGGATGTGTTGTTTGTGATGTATTTCAACAGCTATATGGAGACAGACAGAGATATATTAGCTTCATGACTCCCGTGGATTGTGTGTAATGGCTAGACAATTTTGTTCTACATGTGAGTACAGCTGTTATATTTCAGAACATTGCCACTTATGCAGGGTTTGTTTGTGCCTGATACTTCTGCAGATGTTTAAGTCTGGCAAGGATGTTTGGGCAGCTCAAGGCTGTATGACTATGCATGAACTGTTATGTGGTTTACAGTGTACTCACCAGACATCCTTGATTTGGTGTACAAGTGTAGCATACTGTGCTGTTACTCAGTAATTGCTAACACATCCCAGTGTACACACAACCCTCTGAAACAGGATTAGTGCAAACAAACCCTGTAACATCAGCAGCTGTTCCATTGTTTAACATAAACTATTTCACATAGGGCCATGTTAGTGTGTCTCTGACAAGCTATGTTAAGGCTTCTGCAGATGTCGTACAGTGAGCGAATGATTTGTGTTGTTGTTACAGTTTGTATTGTAATTTGTTTGGGTGTGGGGGTGATGCTGGTGGGTGTGCATAGCAGATGCAGGTGTGTAGGAACTGCTTTTATACATAATCGATATGTGCATGAGGGTTCCTTCCCTATTTGAACACCTATCCTTTAGTGAACTAATACTATGGTAATTGCAGGCTGATTCATTAAGGCACTGTTATGTAGTTCCTGTATAGCATGCAGGTGATGTTAGTCCTTGAATCCTTTAGGAAATACATCAGAATGTAATAAAGTGTTGCTACATGAAAGCTGTGTATTTCTGTCATAGGAATTTTCAGTCATTGTAGTTGTGTTGGTGACTGACCCTCTATAGCTAGGGTTGCCACCTTTTCATATGGCCATAGTGGGACATTTTCAGGACACACATCAGAATTTACAGGCCGACACAAACCCACAGTCAGTACAAGGGATAGAACTTTCTTTTCTTGCCTAAATATAAGCTTATTCTTGTAGCAGTTTAGTTGCTTATCCTGTTTCTTGTAGCATGTAGGTATTTTAGATACAGAAAGAACTGTTGTATGCAACTATTACATTACATATGGGACATAATTATGTCCTACAATCGCAGGACATTTGCCACATTTAATATATTTGGTCAGGACACAACCGATCAAAGAGGAACTGTCCCTCGCAAAGTGGGGCAGGTGGTAACACTATCATTGGCTCATGTCCATAGCACATATTTGTAATAGTGTATAGGCATATACTCTCCATATCCTTTGTTCATAACAAGGGAGGGACATGAATTTTTTGAGGAAAGTATCCATAAACATTTGAACTTACCTTATGACCAGTGGTTATTAATTCTGGAATTAATGAAAGTGGTTTTGGACATTAATTATATAGGCTTCCAAGGGGAATATTACCAACAAACCAGCGGTGTAGCAATGGGGGCAGCTTGTGCCCCCATTTTGATAATTTAGTGATGTTAGAATGGGAGGAAAGATTTGTGTTAAAAAGTATTTATAAGGAACATATGAAGTGCTACCTAAGATTTTTGGATGATATTTTTGTTATATGGGATGGCACTAAGGAAGGTATAACCGATTTTATTGACTATTTGAATAATACTACTAATTTTCTTTCTTTCACATACGTTGTCGATGATCATAGTATTAATTATTTGGACGTCACTATTTATGAAACACAGCTTGGTTTTAAGTCCAGAATTTTTCGTAAGGCCACATGGTGTAATAGTTATTTGCACCATAATAGTTCTCATCCTTTCCATCAGAAAAGGAGTCTGATTAAGGGCCAGGCTGTCAGGTTGGTTAGGATGACCTCTGACTTCTCTGACTTATTTGAAGAATTTATTTTTCTTGGCAAAAAAGTTTATTGAGAGAGGATATCCCAGGGACCTAGTTGGTAAAGTACTGGAAGAAGTTTACAATGGTTGGGGTACCAAATATAAAGCTCTATTAGGTGAACCCTTTAAAATTGTGGCTGAATCTGACAAAGTAACAACAAAAAATTATCAGGGGGCATGTGTTACTGAATTTAATATGTTTTCTGACTTTTTTACACAAATAGTGGAAGCCAATTGGTGTATATTAAAAACTAATAAGGAATTATATGAAGTGATAGGAAATAAACCACACTTTATTTATAGGACAGGAATGAATTTCAAAAGATTTTTTGAAACAGCTGACAAGAAGGAGAATAGCAAAAAGGCAACTAGCTCCTGTGGTAGGTGTGCACAATGTTCACACATATTTAAGGAAGAATCCGTAAAATTGAACAATGGTTTGGATAGTGTTGTCAAATTTTGTAAAGGCAATTATTATAGTAGAATGTTGGTATATATGGCCATTTGTACACACTGTTCATCATTTTACATAGGGAAAACCGAAAGGGCACTACAAGATAGAATATATGAACATTTTTATGACATTAGGATTAAAAATGACACCAGTGCCCTATACAAACATTCGGTTTCCTGTGCATCTTTTAGTAGTTTTAAATTTGGTATTATTGACTTGGTTAAAAATAACAATGGGGGGGTGATTTAAAGAATTTATTATTCAATAGGGAATTAAGATGGCAACTGAGACTCAAGGCCAGTTACCCACCAGGCCTTAATGAATACATTAGTATTAAGCCTACACTTATTGAAAAGGCAGCAAACGTTTAACATATTTGTTACAATATGTTTTGTACATTTACTCTATCCTTAGTAATATTGAGTTTTATCCTATCACAGATCTATTATAAATCTATTACAAATTTATTGTAAATCTGTTTACTCTTACATCTATGAAGGGAAATATTTTATTCATCTGCGTTTATTTAATACATTTTTAATACATTTTTAATATATTTTTAACATATTTTTAACATATTCTGCACTTTAATACATTTTGTATAATGTTCTATGATATAAAATGACATTATATGCTTTTTTTAAAAATTAGTTGGTACTACTGCTTTAAAAATGGTTTAATTGTTCAATTAATTAAGGTCATTAAGACATTATATATAGTAGGTGTAGCACTGGTATAGTTGTATCTGATGAAGTCTCATTATGAGATGAAAGCGCTCATATGTGGTGGTTGTTTTAAATAAATTCGAGAGAGATTTATCCTGCTTGCAGTTTGGAATCTATTTTTTTTTTCCTTTGTTCATAAAGGTTAGTCGTGGCGAAATGTGTGATTGCTGTGGTCCATGTTATACACATATATGAACACTTCAACTGTTGTATACAGGATACCTATGGAATCCCAAAACCACACAGTTCCGACGCACACAGTACCAGGCCCAGACTCCCATACCCCACATTACCGACAGCGACAGTAACTCGCAAAAGTAACATGAACGTGGAAAACACACACACACACACACAGACAGACTGCTACCCACTACATCTAAACAAACCATCCTACACTACATATGAGCAGGTGGGCAAGCCCCCCTACACCCCACATGTAGGTGTCTGCGTCCTCCCCACTCCCCCCACTTTAATATTCTACCTCCTAGATCACGGAAACAGACGCACAAAGCTAACCCACACCAACACATTACAGTTCCCCAAGAACACACACCACACCCAGAACACACACTTACACACACTGCAGCCCTCAGAAATACACTTACACACAGTAACCTACCTGAACCGCAACACCAGAAGCACGGACTAACTGTCCCTTAACATCGTGATTTTACACCTCAGGCATCTGGTGTTTCAGTACTGTGTTCTTTCAGACCTTAAGCCTTGGGATTATGCGTGTCGGTATGTAAAGCAGTCGGTATGTGGTATGTATCCCATTTATATGTACCTCCATGGTTATGTAGATGTTGTTAACCTATCTATATATCTACATATATATGTATATCCCCATATATCGAAATATATCTCTCTCTCTCCCTCTATATATATATATGATGTATATATATATATATATATATATATATATATATATATATATATATATATACATACATATATATATATATATATATATATATATATATATATATATATGGTTCTACCTGACATAATCGAAACCACACAACACCGACAACCACATCACCGACACCACATATTCGACAGTCCATAAACACGAAACCACACATAACCGACAACGAAATAACCGACGGTACACAAACACGAAACCCCATACACTGCACACACCACAATAACAATTAAAAACAAACACATCCCCATTCCACAAACCACACACAACACAAGCACACCAAAATCCTTAAGCCCACACTAAACCTTACTCCTAACCCTAAGGTCCGGCTACTATCGCACACTTACCTACCGCTCCTAACCCTAACTCACTTAACCGCTTTATAAACCCTAACCTAACTCACTTAACCCACCCCTATCGCTTCCTAACCCTAACTCACTTAACCCACCCCTATCAAACCCTAACCCTAACTCACTTAACCCACCCTATCAAACTCCCTAACCCTAACTCACTTAACCCACCCCTATCCCCACAGACCGTCAATCTCCACACTTACCTGCCTACACCCTAACGTCCGTCACTACCGCATACTCACACAGCCTTTCCCCATGTCGGCATCCTCGGCGTTGGTGTTGTCATCCGTCGTGTCGGTCTTCTGCATTGTCGATGTTCTGCCACCGCGATTCGCGTCGGTCTTCTTCGTTTTCGATCTTCTGGAGCTCCGAATTCCGCTGTCGGTCTTCTGCGCTGTCGACGAAGTCAGGTAGAACCATATATATATACATATATATATATATATATATATATATATATATATATATATATACATATATATATATATATATATATATATAAATAAAACATACACCTTTCATTGGGTACATGCCGTTTTTTCTATTTCAACACATTCCTACCTTTTGTGTTTTATCCTGTCAGTATATTCGACTGCCATTGGTACATCTCAGGTAGCTTAGTGGTATGTTATTGTGAAGATTGTATACATGGTTGCATGTTCTAATCCTGGCAGTGATATTTTACCTCTCAGAGCAGGCACTGGTAGTGCAAGGGTGATTAATGCACATTTCAGCGGTTGTGTGTTCCACATGTTTATTATTCTGTGGAAAACTACCTATATATGCAAGCTGTGTTTGAGGTATACTATGTAACATGTAAACATCTGAGAAGATTCCTGTCAGGGATACACCCCATTATTTGGAAATACATCCCTGATTACATTATACAAAACCCCTCACTAACACTCCAGGGAATCCTTGCAGAGTGGGTGCGGAACAGTGGATACACCCCAGGGATCCTGCAACTGGCTCTGCTCCACAGAGGCACAGTTAGTTAATTGATGGGATGGCAACAGCAGACACTTTTTGCCTATGCTTATGAGTGGCCTTGGCAGTTGGGCATGTACCTACCTATGTTTCTATGACTCTCTACATGCAGTATGGACACATGTTGATAGCTTAATTTACTGTTCAGATATTGACTTACCTTGTGCCAATGGCGGTTGTGTGTACAATAGTTGAGGGCTACCTATGTAGGATGCACACAGTAGACCACCTATACGTGACAATTTACAGGTGGTCATGTGTGTGCCGTCCATGTTTGCTGTGTGTGCAGGTGGAGAAGGGTGTCAGTCCATGAGTGCCTACACTGTCAGTGTGTGTGCTATACATTCCCTTTTTGCCAAGGCATGGGCATACTGGGCATGCCTCCATCTCCCTACTGGGGCTAGCATAGGGTGTTCAAGGTCTGAGTCCCTCTGTACCTGTGGGTCCCTTGGCAATGGTGGTGGGCTGTGAGGGCCTTCACCATTCTGTCCCAGCTGCAGCTGTTTCCACAGGATCCTATTGTGTAGCACGGCACATACTATGAAGATGTGGGCACATGTGCCTGGAGAGTACTGCAAGGCTCCTCCAGATATGTCCAAGCAACAGAACCGTGATTTCAGCATCGCAAATATGTGTTCTATGATGATTCTGGTTTCTGCGTGTGCCTCATTATGGCATTCTTGTGTAGCTGTGGTACATTTCTGATGGGAGTCATCATGCATGTTTCCAGTGCATAGCCAGCATCCCCCACTAGGTAGCTATATGGGATGTCCTCCCTGGAAAATACCTGATACAGCTGTGAGGCATGCCAGATGTGGGAGTCGTGATAGCTTCCAAGGCTGCCAGCACATACATCCATGATTGCACATGACCTGGCAGTTGATGGAGGGGTATCCCTTTCAGTTTATGTAGCGCCTACCCTGCTCACTGGGTGGTGACTTGATGTGTGTGTGCATGCAGTCTATTGCATCCAGTACCTCTGGATAGTCTGCCACACAGTGGAAGAGACGCATATTGCTGGCCAACTTCTCCTGCGTTCGGGGGAAGTATATGTGCTCATTGGCATGTGGTAACATGGCATCCAGGAACTGGTGGAGTACCCTGGATGCTGATGCCTTTGAGATCCCCATGATATCCCCAGTTGGCCTTTGGAAGGTACCTGTGGCTAGTATTCTTAAGCTTACACATACCTTCGTGTCCACTGGGATGGGTTCCCCTCTGTTACTTCTGGCTCTGAGGTGTGGTCAGCACAGCTCAACAAGTTGCTGCATGATGTCCCTGTCGACCTTGTAAAGCTCTACTATCTCCAGATCATGTAGCCCCTGGTAGGTTACCCTGGGTCTGAACACTCTTCTCCTCCCCCAGTGCCTGAGATGGTTGTCAGCATCATCCTACACACCACCGTCAGTCTCCAACACATGCTGGTGAATCAAAGCTATGGTAGCCCCTAACATGTACATATTAAAAGTTCCCCTTCTGTATACACCAATGATGCAGAGTGCCTGGGAATACACAAGTGTGTGTGGGGGGCTTTCACACCTTATACTATTGTACAATGGATGATGCTGGTGTAATTGGGTGTGTTTGTGCTATTCCAGCTGTGGGGTATCTTAATTATTGGTTTTACAGCAGGTACTGCTATTGTGGGGCCTTTGGTGTTGACTTACGCTTAGCTGCCATGATTCATCTATTGCCCTTTACTTCAATTTTCAACCCGATTCCCCTCCCATTGTCAGGCATGGATCCAACTGCTGGCTTTCTTGTTTTGTGCTTTCACAACCCAGGATTGTGTTAGGAAATGTGTCATGTAGCTGATCTACTACAAGTTTGCTTTGTTCTGCTGTGACAGTTCTCTTTTCTTTGCTGTACGGCACCTCCCCTTTCCTGTTCTGCAGGTAGCTGCTAGCAGCTTTGTTAGCTGTTGTCTATGGCCCACTGTGAGTTCCTAGGTGTTAATTACTCATTTGTACTACAATTACCATGCTGCAGCATTTCCTTATTGTCTTCCCGTATCTTTCCTGTTTCAGCTGTGGTGCTCACCACGCACAGCTGTTTACTGGGTTTCGAGCACGTTTTCATCCACGTTCACATGAACTTTCAGTTACCTTGTGTGCTCTCAGCTAAGCAAAGCTATGGCTACTTCTACACCCCTATCCCGCGGCTTTGCTTAGCAACAGGCAAACTGGATTAGCAATCATCCAATGTGCTTACAGCTACGGTGGCGCTCCCCTCTCTTGATGTCATGTTTACCTCCAGGCCACTCCTCAGTGTTGTACCGCTATGCTGTGTGGTACATCCTTACTCCGGCGGGGCATTTGCGATTCAGTATTACTTGATCATTTGCATGGCATTGACTACTAATTCCTAGTTACAACACAGAACACTGTCACAGACCCTTAGCAACCCTTGCGCCATGGTTGTGGTGTAGCATGCGTGCCAATGACTATTACGGGGATATCATGACTTGTGTTACATTGCAGTTTTAAGACATCTAAATATTTTTTCCTTGTGATCCTGTTTGCACACAGATGCACTGCAGTTTTACTTTGCGTTAGTTTGGCAATGGCATTAAATGTTATTTTCTATGTGTTGTGCATGTTTTTTTTATGCCTTTGGCTATGTATTTAGCCATTGGCATATATTAACATTATAGTAAGTTTGGTCCGCTTTCATGCCTCTGATTTTATGTTTGACAAAATGTAAACCATTTTTTTTTGGTTTACATTTCTTCATGCTTACACTATGCCTGCACCACTTCATGAATCGCTATATACCTTTATTTGCATGCTACACTGCTGCGCATTGGGTTAGTTAGCATACATGCGCCAGGAGCTGCACAGCTCTGGCATATGCTGGTAGTGCACATAGGAACAGCTCGTACCTGAATCGCTCAGTGGCCATATTTGGCGCTAGATCAGTGACGCTACTCCGGCGCCTGGCGCAAGCTTCATGAATCCCAGGGAATGTGTTATTGCCTTTGGAAAAAGGGTGGGGGAGGGAAATGCTTAATAATTCAAAATACTTTTATATTGTATAAAGGTGCAAATAATTGTAAATAATATATATAATGTATATAATATCAGTAATATAAATATATATATATATATATATATATATATATATATATATATATATATATATATATATATACACAAACAATGATTATCAATAAAAAAACCCTAGCTTTTTGAGTCAGGAAGAAGTGATGCACTTCCTTTACTAGAATTAAGGCTGATGGGAAGAAAGGGTGATGGCAGTGAATGAAGACCAGCAAGAAGGCTTTGTTATTGTAGTTGCTGAAAATGGATATGTAAACTGAAAAAATCTGGCAGCAAAGCTAGACCAGCTTCATATAATTTCAGTCATTTGGATGACTGGATGTTACAAATGAGCAGCTCTTAGCTTATTTACAGGAAAATATGAAGAAGAGTGTTAGCAGTAGTAAACAAGAACAATGTCAAAATGGGACAGGATTGTTATAGAATTATTTGGCTAACAGAGTTTTTAGAGAGGGAGCTAAACATTAGACTGCAGAAAAGTCAGTACAGCAAAACAAAGACAATTATGCTTCTGTTTTGGGTATGAAAAATGCTGACAGTCAAGATTAAGTCACTGGATTTGGGAAAAGAAGACGTTCCATGGTATGAATAAGAAGTAAAAATGTGAAACATGACAGGTCCTTTAACATTGTGGTTTATGGTTGTGGATATCAGGTTATTTAGACATCTTGGAAGGGAATATTTTTGTGGCAGTATATTTGAAACAGACATTTCAAATTTCTGACTGCATGTGATAAAAAGAAGAAATACACATATCCTTGGAATGACTATAACAGGATACTCAATTGTGTTATAAAGGAAAGCATTTTACGGTTTCAGACAGATGGCATAGATGAATCTGACCTTAAAATATGTTTGTTAAAAGACTGTGAAAGTGTAGCTAATGAAACAAAAGTAAAACATAGCAGAGGATTATGGAATGAATGATAGGAGGTGATCATTGTGCTAAAAAGTCCAGAACTACAATGTAATACATCTAACAAGTTAAGGGGAACCTTGAAATATGGGATTTCAATCAAAACATTTTCTTTTAGGTTGCGAGTATAATACATTTAATCAGTGCATGCACAAAAATAAGATGTAATCAGTGTGGTAAAATTGGTTATAATGTTAAAAGCATTCCAGGTGAATGTAAACTATGTAAACAGAAATGTCATTTCTGTTTCAAAGAAAGAGAAAAAGAAGATAATACATAAGTGGAAGTTAGAAAAAGGGACAAATCTATATATGTGCAGAATGCACCAGCTGGGAATAGTACTGGGCAGTAGGAAAAGCAAGCAAATGAAGAAGGAGCAGTATAAACTACAACTGAATAGAAACAAGGAATGTATGTGTTTTTACTATTAATATGTCAGATGAGTAGGAAGAAAAAGAAGAAAAGAAAAGGATAAACAAGAAAATCCAGTGTCTATTGGCCATAGGGTAAGTTAAGGAAAAATAAAATTCTCAAATTGTTCATCCAGAATTAAAAAAATTATAAAGAATAATGTATCGACACTGTCTGTAAATGTAAGCAACATAAGAACCAAATTTGAAGGTTAATAGTGTTGAAATGTTCATTGGAATTAGATGTGGATGTTTTGGTATCACAAGGTGTTTGATTTAATTGTGAGCAAGACAGAAGTCAGTTTAAACACACACGCATATATATATATATATATATATATATATATATATATATATATATACATATAAATATATATATATATATATATATTTATATGTATGTGAGTATATATATATATATATATATATATGTATAGATATATATATATATATGTATGTATATATATATATATATATCTATGTATATATATATATATATATGTGTATGTATATATATATATATGTATATATATATATATATATATATATATATATGTATATATATATATATATCTATGTATATATATATATATATATATATATATATATATATATATATATATATATATATCTCTAAGCAAACTACCCAGTGCTTCTGGACCCAGTCGGCTGTCTACAAACGTGCTTCTGCCTCTGCCCCCCCCCCTCCAGCTGCAACTTTGAAAGGCTTGCTACGCCTGAAGTAACTGCTCTTCTGCAATCTTACAGACACATACAAAGATATTCCAGCCTCTCTAAAATATATTAGCTGCCAAGGTTAAAAACGATATACTTTTATTCTGTTTATTTTAAATAAAGATATAGCATACTGGGTCCACAGCATGGTAGTCTGACTCCTAGCCCTATAGGTTTTCCACCACTCCTAGGGATAATTGGATTTACAGTCTAAAAGTACAGAAATGAAACAGCCTCCAGGATAAGGAAAGATCTGGTGACTACATCTATTAAACTGCATTTTTGCACTAAAATACTTACGGTGTATTCATTGGGGTTTGGAAAGTTTGTGCGCTGGTTTTCAACTGCTTTAAACTCCTCCCCATATGTGCTACGAGTGCGAGGTTAGTAATCACCCCGCAGAAACCATCATATTTAAACTACCCAGTGCTTCTGGATGCAGTCGGCTATCTAAAAATGTGGTATGTTATGAATGTTGTTTTAAAACTACTATTTTCTCTTCAATCATACTTGCAACTGCGTTCTGTTCATATTTTAATGCTGATTAAGCTGCCAAGATAGCTATGTTAGTAGAAATACTATAGGATTGAATAAACAGCCAGCCTGCTAGTAATTTCTACTATTTGACAGTAATTTCTGCTATTAGGGAGTTATCTTTGATGCGACAGCCATTTACTGCTAGTAAATGCTAGAATCTTGAAAGTAGTACTGGTGATAGCATTAATGAATATTGTATGAGACTGTAATTACTAAGGTAGATGTGGTTATGAAACTTTATACTAGAGAAACCAAGAATAGTATGTAGGTTATGTAATATGCTGTTTTTTGGTCGTTATATCCAGGATCACACACTCGTGACTGCTAGTTATTGATTACTCCACTTTGCCTAACTACCGCATCCTACTGAGTTATATACTGTGATATACATGTGACAGACTGTGTTTGATAAAAGATTGCATAGTTTTGATGTGTTCTATGAGTGGTAGAAGTCACTGTAATGGGCATTTCAGCTAACTACTGTGTCCCTTATTCAGGTTCTGCCTCATTGGAATTAGATGTGGAAGTTTTGGTATCACAAGGTGTTTGATTTATTTGTGAGCAAGACAGAAGTCAGTTTAAACATATATATATATATATATATATATGTGTGTGTGTGTGTGTGTGTGTGATATATATATGTGATATATATATCTAAGCAAACTACCCAGTGCTTCTGGACCCAGTCGGCTGTCTACAAATGCGCTTCTACCTCTGCCCCCCCCGGCTACAACTTTGAAAGGTTTGCTATGCTTGAAGGAACTGCTCTTCTGCGATCTTACAGACACATACAAAGATATTCCAGCCTCTCTAAATTATATTAGCTGCTAAGGTTAAAAACAATATACTTTTATTCTGTTTATTTTAACTAACGATATAGCGTACTGGGTCCACAGCATGGTAGTCTGCCTCCTAGCCCTATAGGTTTACCACCACTCCTAGGGATAATTTGATTTACAGTCTAAAAGTACGGAAATGAAACAGCCTCTAGGATAAGGACAAACCTGGTGACTGCATCTATTAAACTGCATTTTTGCACTAAAATACTTACGGTGTATTCATTGGGGTTTGGAAAGTTTGTGCTCTGGTTTTGCCCCACTCCACTCTCCCTCGCTATGCTCAGGCTCACTCCGCACCCCACCCTGACCCCTATTCCCACTCATCCCCTGGAGTACTAAATTTATTCTTCTAAAGCCACACCCCTATACCTAACCAGCCATCCACTAACTTACACATCACAAAAGGATCCCTCCCATTTTTCAGTCTAATCCAACTTCTTTCCAACAATACATTACACAAAAATGTACTCCCTAAAATGCTTTATCTACTTTTATCAGTATTACAAAACAAAATACCTATATTTTCTCTATTGTCACTATTATTTGTTTTCTACCTCCTCACCATCTAGGAAAACCAGGTATACTTAGGTTTCCACTATCCAAAATGCAAAACCTCCTCCCTAGTAAATGATAGTACAGAAGATCACATAATGCTCCCCCTCACAAACACTCCCTCACCCCCTGTAATCAATCACCCCATTCAGGACAAAAATACTAGAACTAAAAAAATTCCAAAAACTAATATGTAAATTTCTAAAGCGTATAGTAAGTCTGGACCTCAATCTAATAAGAGCTGGTGATATCCACCCAAATCCTGGTCCATCAACACCTAGCAAAAACATTTCTCACTCTATCAATCCTACTACCTGTCAGCCACTTAATAAGCCTCCTAAATCACTTCTGGCCCTCCACTTCAATATCAGAAGCATAAATAATAAAGTCCATTACTTACATGCCCTTTTAGCCACCTATTCTCCTGACATATTATGTCTCACAGAAACCTGATTAAAACCAGCTACCAAAGATAATGAGGTTCTCCCTCCTGGGTACAATATTCTCAGACTAGACTGCACTACTAGGAAGGAAGGAGGGGTAGCAATACTCTATAAAAATACTCTTAATGTCACCAGAGATTCCCTACAGCCACTCCCATTTCATAACACAGACATTTTGATCACCAAACTACAAATTAATAAAAACAAAACAATAAACATAGTATGTATCTATATTCCCCCCATGTAACAATGCAAACACCCTAGAAAATTTTCTTTACTGGCTATCTAACACATACCCTCAAGAAACCATTGTCCTCGGCAACTTCAGTATAGATTGGAACACCTGCTTTTCTACTTCCCCTACCTCCCATATTAATCTATATGGGTTTACACAAACTATATCCTCTCCCACCAGGATTAGTAAATCCTCAAACAAAGAAAGCATACTAGACTGGATTCTTATCAACAGTAATCCTAATACATATAAAACAGGGAGTCTCCCTGACGACCTAAGCAATCACCTACTAACCTATATTATTAAAAACAATACCAGCAACTCCTGCCAGTCCACTCTTAGGACAATTAGGAACAGCAAAAACTTTAACCCTATCAGCTTCCAAAATAAACTTAACCTATGCAACTGGTCAAACCAAAACACCTGCCACTAGATGAAGCTGTCAAATACTTTAATACTAAATTCCTTAGCATTCTCAAATCCCATGCCCCTGCTCGCACTATTCAAACTAAAACAGGAATTGCCTCATTGCTCACTAAGGATGCAACATTAAAAATTAAAACCAGAAATAAAGCCTGGACCATCTGGAGAACAACAAAAGCCCCTTCAGACCAGCTCAGATATCATCATCTTAGAAATTACATAAAAAATCTATACTGTTAGACAAAAAGAAAAACTACTCCCATAATCTTCAACAAAAACACAAAAATAAAGTCCAAAAATTCTGGGCAGGTATAAAGAGCTTCTCCAGCCTGGGAAAATAACCACTCCAACCCCTTACGCAGCCACAGAAAAATTCCCAGATGAAATTGCTAACACTTTTAATAATTTTTCACTGAAACTATCCAGTGCCTTGCTAGTCAACTATCACCCACGGACTCTAATAGCCTCATTAATACGTCTACTACTCAACTCCTCTTTAGCTTTCAACCAGTTCCAGCCTAACTCATTAGGTCTCTTATTAACAAGCTAAAGCCAACCACTCTATCTGCAGACCTCCTCCCTGCAGAATACCTACAAAAAGCTGCAGATTTTATAGCTTACCCTATCTCCATCTTAATTAACAGAAACATTACTAAAAACACTGTTCCTGCCATCTGGAAAACATCCCATGTTATTCCACTTCACAAAGGTGGTAGTTCTACAGAAATGTCAAATTATAGACCTATAGCCATCCTATTACCCCTGGCTAAAATTATGGAAAAGTGCATTCATAAACAACTTCTGCACTTCCTCATTCAAAACGATCTCTTGGCTGATGCACAACATGGCTTTAGGCCACATCACAACACCACCTCTGCCCCCCTTTCCTTTACCAATACCATCAACCTTAACAGAAATAACAACACACTGTCCTCAGCCTTTTTTCTTGACCTCTCCAAAGTCTTTCATATGGTTAACCACCAGCTAATTCTCCAAACTCTGTCCACTTTATCCCTGGATAGAAATGCTATTCAGTGGTTCCAGTCCTACCTGAGCGGTAGACAACAAGCAGTCCTATGGCATGACAAACTATCCACTCTACTATCTCTCTCTCTTGGAGTCCCACAAGGCTCTTTTCTTGGACCACTTGTATTCTCTATCTTTATCAGTAACCTTCATTCTGCCATCCCAGGTGCAACTTGTATTCAATATGCTGACGATTCTACTCTGATCTGCTCTGCCTCCTTACAGCAGATCTTCTGTCTTTAACCCAACAAACATTCAACATAGTAGAAAACTGGCTCTATAATAAATGTCTGACTTTGAACCATAATAAACCAAGCTACTGCTCTCCTCCCCTATCCACATGTCCACTCCTTTCACCTTTACAATATCTTCCAACAATGGTACCATTATTTCTCCAGATACCCATACAAAACCTTTAAGGGTAATAGTTTGATAATAACCTCAAATTTGATATGCATGTCAATCAAACTATCAAAACAATTAACAAAAAACTTGGTTCTCTGTATAGAAATAAATTTTTCCTTACCCCATTAGCTAGGTCTGAAATTGCCTGCACACACCTACTCTCTACCCTTCTGTACACTTCACCTATACTACTTAACGTGAATAAATCAGTACTTGGTAAACTCTCAAACTGTTAGAACCATATCACCAGATTTGTCACAGGATCTAAATATTGAACACATCATGACAAAACCTCAAAGTTTTAGGGTGGATAGAACTTCCCAGTTTACTTCATTATAATCAACTTACAGTAACGTATGTCCTCAACCACCCTGAAAACATCCCTGGTCTAAAAAATCTCATCAACACCTATTGTAACCCCAGGCCACTTCACTCTTCAAGCAAACTGCTTGTTCAAACACATAAACCTAATAACTCAGCCAGTGACTCCCTATTGTCTAACTTTGTGGGCAAAGTCTGGAACTCACTTCCAGCTGACCTCACACAAATAACCTTGCACTCTATAGTAAAAAAAAGCCTCAAACAGCATCTCATGGCTCACTGGCTATGTCCATGTACCAACACAGACTAACTCTCATAACTACTCAGTCAAGAACTTATCTCTCCTCTCTCTAAGAGAAATATATGTAACCCATCACTGTTCACCTCACCATGCTTTCTATCTCTACCCTCCCACCCATCCTCCTTGCTGATATATTTCTTATCTTTTTTACCCTACTTATACATTACCATACATCTATTACTAGGTCAAAGTTAATCAGGTGATATCATACACTAATTCTCACTTTTCCATACCTTTCCCTTTACTGGACTAATTAAGATTATTTTCTAATGCCCTATAGCCTTGCTAGTCTTTTAATGCCTAGTAGAATTGTTATTATCTGTTACCTATGTATTATATATGAACTTCTGACTACCCTGTTATTATCTGTATGATTGGAGCTTTTACTACAATATGTTGTATGTTATCTAGTTAGCATTCTATACCGAGATATACTGTACAATGTTATTCATATGTGAGATGGAGCTTTTCTCCCTGGGCGTCCACTGAAAATGGACATGTATCCAGTCGGAATTTCCTGATCAACAAATGTAAAATAAAATAAATAAATACAGAAAGAAAGAAAGAAAGAAAAATGGGCGTGGAAAGGAATCTTGGACATGAAAGATATGTATGTGTGGTGGGGGTTTGTGTTTTCTTGTGTAATTCAAAAAATAAATATATTAGATTTTTGTCTGATCAAGGTTGTTAGAGCTAGTATGTTAGTAGGCATGAAAATGAAGCATATAAATTAAAAGTATTTATGCTTGTATTAAAGTGAAAGAAAGAGAAATAAAACAACTATTTGAAGAAGTAAAGAAACATGATCATGAATATTAAAGTGATACTAACAGGAGTTTAAACTGCAATTCGTGTACAATTGGTTGAAAACTGTAGCAGGATGTAAAAAGGTTACATGAAGTACTAAGATATGGAAATTATGGGACACAGTTAATGGCTGAATAAAAAAAAAGTTCTTAGAAAACAGAAATAGATTCTTGTTTTATATCTGCAGACTTGAGTCAGGAGGATGGAGAGGCAGTGGATACAATTTTCTCAGATTGTAAGGCTATCTGGAGTGAATTAGGAAAAACTAAAAATTATATTGAGCAAAGAAAAGGTATACAAATAACTGAAAATAAATTAGAAGAAAATGTGTGGTTAAGAGAACATAAAACATTATGGGAAGATCCTCTAAGGATGAAAATTTATTTTCTTTATGGGTGGTTAGTTTTTAAAGAAAACTTTAAAAAGATGAGTATGAAATTAGCTTTGTCTGTGGTGAAACAGGTTGCACACTCATCTTTGATGCAGACAAATGTGCGTTCCATTCCCATACCAGGTAGATCAATTCCTGACACTGCAGTGTAGTGGATAGGGGGGGTGCACTCCTGAGTGTCTCATCTTTTGGATGAGACATTAAACCAAGGTCCCATCTGCTTCAGTTCATGGTAGCGCAGATGGAAATAAATGATCCCATATTACCTATCAAAAAGAGTAGGGGGTTTTATCTATATACAAAAAAGAAGTATTATTTACAACATATTTACATGTTTACAAATATAGAAATGTATAGATATAGAAAAATATTTACACATATTCATCATTTTCTTTACAACCACACTAAATTTTCATGACTATTAGATCCCCACTCCTTTTTCTATACTCACCATCTGATTTTGTTGCTAAAATTAATTTACCATTAAACATAATTTCATTTAATCTTTCATTCCATGTAATCTGTATGACATATTTTTTATCTATTCTTTTAACATATTCTTTACTTTTATTCTTATGACATTTATATTTCATCATTTCCATGTTTATTTTATCCACTATTTTATATCATCAAAAAGATCTTTACATAGTTTGCCCAATAACTCTTTTGATCTTTTGCATTTCAAAAACACATATTCAGTGGTATCTTTTTCTTGACAATCCAAGCATATTCTATCACTTTTTTTTTGTATGACATATTTCCTTTTACTGGTAATTAATCTATTACAAGTCTTCACAAAAAATCATGACATTCTATTTTCTTTTTTTCAAAACAGGTTTATTGTTTTAACATACAAGAGAAATATCATAACAATTTTATACAAGTAATTAAAAATAGATATGATTATAACATTCAACAAAACAACTAAAGTATTTACAAAGACATCCACTACAATCAGATCAATTAATTAAACTAAAATACCATGCTATTGAAATTAGGATTTTTTTAACAAATTTTGTAAATTATCCCATACAATATAATAAGATGTTTTTCTAGTTGTTCTTGACCTAATTGTGTTTATTTCCATATGGCACACTATATTCATAACATTTTTAAATTCATTGAATGAAGGAGGTGTATCTGAAATCCAATTTATGGTTATTATTTTCCTAGCCACTGCTAGAATAGACCATAACAAGGGAAGCATAACCTTTTTAACACTTTGAGGTACAGGTGTGTTGAATAATATAAGAGATTTAGAAATAATGAAATTATCTGTAAAAAGAGCCTGCGAAAAATTCATTAATTGACTTCCAGTATTCTTTCAATTTTATACAGTCATTAAACATATGAGCCCAGTCAGCATTAATTTCTACATTACATCTCTTACATAGATTATCTTTATTATTTATTTTATTCATCATCAAAGGTGTATAAAAAGATCTATGTAAAAATTTCCATGTATAAAGTCTCCAGACAATGGAAGACATAGTTCTATAGGCAGATTCCAATATATATATTGTTTATCTTGTTGATTTGGTGGGTCCCCATTAATAGAAGTGAAATAATTCCAGTATGTATCTACACTGTAAAAAGTTTCTTGACTGATAATTTTATGTATTTATGAAAGTTTACCTTTATCAGAAACTTTATGTTTAAAATTTAATATCAAGTAATCAATCAGTGTTGGAATAGATTCTTTAACTGTTATAGACATTAGATCTATTTTATTAATGAGATGTTGTCTAAAGGTCTGAACCTCTAACCAGCAAGTTTCTCTTAGATCAAATTCTTGTTTTAAGAAATCTAGATTTTTTAACTTTATTATCAGATATCAACTGATACCAGTACTTTAGATCATTATCTATAGCTAAATGAGTTCCTTCAGAAGTAGATGACAAAAGCATACCCTGAATATACATTATAGGGAATATAATAAAATTCCATTCCCTATACTTAGAAAAAAAAGAAAAAAATGTATCAAATTACTGACCTTACTTCTCTTTTTCAGAAGAGAAACAAATTGAATAATAGCTTGTTATTAGTTCCTCAGATATTTTGACTGGTTATGAAACAAAACATTTCTTTGCACACAGAGAATAACTTTGATTAAATCTTTTTCAGAATATTTGTGGCTTTCTGGAAATGCAGGAACTATATTTAAAAAAATTAATAATGAAGTAAAATGATGAGAGAAAAAAAAAAAAACATAGAACAAATCATTTGTTTTTTAGTCTCTTCTTCTTCTCTGAAGTCTTCCACAAAGTTTCAGTTGGCAGTCTCTTTAATGAAGGACTAGCCCATTCCATTTCCTCTATTTTATCCAAAATCTTATTTTTTTTGATAAACAGTAAAGCAGAGTCTAAGTCATCAAAAATTTTAGGACCATCAGGAAGGAAGATTTTTAGCTTGGCAGGAAACAGAAGGTATGTTTTAAACTGTGCTTTTTAAGCTCCCTTATTAGTGGCAGAAAAACTTTTCTTTTAGCTATTACCAAGGAAGAATAGTCATTGTCAAAATGCACAGTTGTCTCATTAATCTTAACAGGAGCTTTAGCCCAAGCAGATTTAAGAACCATCTCTTTATCAAAAGATGATAGAAATCTAACTATAACTGATCTAGGATAGTTTTTGTTAGTTAGTATTATCTATAGATCTATGTGCTCTTTCGATACCAAAAGAGAATGCTTCTGGTAAGTCTAAAGTTTTAGGGAGCCATGTTGTTAAAAAAGAAGTAATATTGTTACCTTCAATTTTTTCTGGCAGTCCAAAAATCCTAATGTTATTGTGCCTAGATCTATTTTCCAGGTCGTCCAGCTTTGTTTGTAAATGTGTATTTTGTTTCAGCAGAAACTCAATGTTGATTTCCTCTTCTTGGATTCTATTTTCCATGTCATTCACAGCTTCTTCTATGCCTGTCATCTGGATCTTCTGTTGTTGCAGGTCTATATGTAACAAGTCTATTTGTTTTGTAGTTTTTTCTATGAAGGTATCAATTTTAGTATCCATTTTATCCATCTTAGCAGTAAGTTGCTGGATTATAGTTATCAGAGACTGAAGTTCTTTCTTGATGCTGGAGTCTTGAGAATTTGTCTTACTGGAACTCATTTCAGACTGATAAACTGACAGGAAAATTTCCAAAGTGATTTCTGACAGGAATATTGTTAAAATTTCCTTTCTTTTTTAGATATAGTTCAAGAACTATATAAAACAAACATATTTAGAAAGAAAATTACTTCAAAATTAATTTTTAAGTAATTAA
>NC_056726.1:1928517812-1928635312 GCF_019279795.1 Protopterus annectens
GGGATTTACAAAAAGAACAATGCAGTACAAAGTAGGAAAAACGCTGCAATTAGGTTACATTCAGCGTTATTCAGCGACATGAAAGATAATGCTTCTGTTCAATAACTAAAATACTAAGGATAGGCACAACATATAAGACTTACTATCAGATAAAAACTAAGATAGACAGAAGCTCAGTCAGCAGCCACGCACAGGAGGGGAGAAAATAAAGATGGCGGCTTTTGAAAACACCCCTATCTATAACCTCCCAAAACGGAAGTAGATGGGGAAAGGGGCGGCCAGAGTCTTAAAGTTGCAAAGGTAACAGAGGAGAAGGATATAACAGGGGAAGGGGTGTATGTGCAAATAGAGAGAAACGGGACTAGTCAGACGTGAAAAGGCATAGACCAGAGGTTTACAAAAACCAGGTGAGAGCAAGAGGGAGAGAAAACAATCAGTAAGGTGCAATTTAAGGGCAGGAGGCAGGCTAACGGTGGGTGGCTAAGGGTAGAAAGTGGAGAAAGGGGAAGAGAGAAGAATAAATTACTAAGATAAGTGAGGCTAACAAGAAAAAAACAGTATGGGGATAGGCACCAGGGAAGCCTAGAGACGGTAGAGGTGGTGAAGGTGCAGCCAAGAGATAGTTTGATAAGACTAAGGGACTGGAGACTATAGTCAGGGCTCAGAAAGGAAAGAAAAACAACAAGGAAATAGGAAAGAGAAAAGGCAGTCTAAGGGATAGAGTAGTAACTAAAACTGGGTGGGGGTGGGGGGTTTGCTGCTGGCAGTGACTGGCAGTATTCAAGTTAAAGTTACAAGGGTAGAGGATAACTAATACCATATAGTAATACTTGTGATAAACTCAAAAACAAAACACTGTAACATACACTAATGTTTACTGTGGATATTTCCAGGGTGGTTTAGATAACCCAGGGGGGAACCCAAGGCAGGATCTGGTAGGTGGTTATAGCAGTTCTTAGGAGTCCAGGATGAATACTTCCAGGAGTTAAGAGAGTGGAGAAAAAGTATCTTATACCAGACTAATGTTTACTGTGGATATTTCCAGGGTGGTTTAGATAACCCAGGGGGGGAACCCAAGGCAGGATCTGGTAGGTGGTTATAGCAGTTCTTAGGAGTCCAGGATGAATACTTCCAGGAGTTAAGAGAGTGGAGAAAAAGTATCTTATACCAGACTAATGTTTACTGTGGATATTTCCAGGGTGGTTTAGATAACCCAGGGGGGAACCCAAGGCAGGATCTGGTAGGTGGTTATAGCAGTTCTTAGGAGTCCAGGATGAATACTTCCAGGAGTTAAGAGAGTGGAGAAAAGTATCTTATACCAGACTAATGTTTACTGTGGATATTTCCAGGGTGGTTTAGATAACCCAGGGGAACCCAAGGCAGGATCTGGTAGGTGGTTATAGCAGTTCTTAGGAGTCCAGGATGAATACTTCCAGGAGTTAAGAGAGTGGAGAAAAAGTATCTTATACCAGACTAATGTTTACTGTGGATATTTCCAGGGTGGTTTAGATAACCCAGGGGGGAACCCAAGGCAGGATCTGGTAGGTGGTTATAGCAGTTCTTAGGAGTCCAGTCAATATATATATATATATATATATATATATATATATATATATATATATATATATAAATTTATATATGCATATATGTTTAACATATGTCCAGAACATGGAGTGGAGTCATACCTCGGGACCAATAGTCGCAAGCTTTTAGTTCTATGGGATGTCATGTATGTATTGCAGGTATAAATGTTGACTGTTGCTACTGTAAAAGGAGTTGTCTTAACAGAATTGTTGTGTGTGGGAGGTCACATCTGATATTGACATGTACGTCATCAGTTACAGACAGACATCCTGAAATCATCATAGTACAGTACCACAGATATCACAGTAATGGTCCTGTGGAATAAGGCAGAGATATGACCAATAAATGCGGACAGTCACACACACTCTGGTCAGTCCAGAGGTATACACAGAACCCCTTAATGCAAAACATGTAGACTAAGCCTAACAAAGTGGATGTTAGCCATGCAAATGGGTATATCATGTAAATACTGGAATACATGTGCTCACACAGTTTATGCATTCACACACTCCTGTCTGTCCTGACACATAATATCCTGTGGAGCAAAGGTCACAAGCCCACATACTACCCACTAGTTAATGACATACATATGTACAGCATCCCACTGCTTTGTCAGAAATACACAACAGTTATGGTGGCCAGGCATCAGTACATCTGACAAATAGCTGGACATAACATCACACTGGCTATGTACACTGAGCTGCTAGGCATGTCACAAAGCACTGTGCAAACTACAGGTAGACTGCCACAACACTGGCCTACATTTCTTATGGGGGAATACACATGTACCTGCAAATATAGCAGGCTGTACAGGCATGTAACAGCATGGAGTAACAGACACCTGTGTGAAAGTGCATACCCACAACCAATGTGAACACAGCCAGATATGGTAAGCTAGTGTAATATTACAGAATATTACAGTATATGGACTGTCTGATTAACACCATCCTCTTATGTGCCACTCACACACTAACCCTACATATACTGGGGCATTACACAGTGTATTCCGATGCCTGACTATGGTATGAGACATGTGTGTGTTTGGCCCTACAAACATGTAATCCAATAGGATACCATACACTGGAGCAGCATGCAACATCAGATGCAGCAGGACCATGAACAATGACATCTACCACAGTCTGTACACAGGCCAAGGTACATATTCGCAAAACACACTGTCGACAATGACCATAAGTACACAGACCTCAGTACTGTACACACTATGACAGAATGTCCAGGTTTTGTCCTCAAATATAATCCCTACTATACATAACATGTCTTGCAGTCTATCTCACTGGCTTGTTATCAGGTATGATGTCAATAAATAATGGTGTACTGAACATATGCATCACTTATTGCATGACATATGTACAAAGGTTGACAGAGTTGTGGCTGGAGGCACAGATCCAGGGTCAATACTGACATGTTGCTGTCATAACCTCATACATTTGCTGGTGTAACTGGGTTTGTTATAACATATGTCTTATGAGGGATATGAAGTCAGTAACTCTCATGGCTGTCACCATGTACTGACTGCACTCCTCAGACTATGCTACTGCATTTCTAAAGATAGGTAATCTGTGAGTAACACAGCACACATAAGACTCCAAACACTGGCCAGTCTGCAGACAGCCCTACAGGTTGCAGTTTCCTCAACCACATAACACTGTCATGACAGGTATTAAATCATGTAGACCAGCCATATCCACACAAACCCTGTTAAACCAACATTACTTCAAATGCAGAAGAGGAAGACTTATATTTTGCAGTCATGTCTGAAACATCCCCCTCCTATTTATTGGCCTGTTTCCACAGTATATGTTGTAAGAGGTATATCCCACTACCCTCTGTGATGCTGTTTGCCAAACACCGACATGAAGTCCTGCTCACAGTGAATGAAAAGGGCCAACACCCACAGGATGTTCCTAGTTATAGGAGTGTGTTTCCATGCAAGATTTCTATGGGAATGTTACCAGAGCTGTTCCACATGTAATCAGTAGTGGAGGACTGCAGTTCATGCACAGGTCATCAGCTGATCATGAGCATCACTTACAAAACACAAGCTGCTGTCTAAGTAAAGCAGGTGTACTTCTCCAATCCACCAGAGAGCGAGCGAGACAGACAGTTACAAAATACGACAGGGAGGGGGTAGGAGAGTAAAAGCTAAGCATGTTTGCGTCACACACTTACCAGTACAGGGTTTTAAACCCCTGCATGACTATGTATTGCTATAACATTTCTATGCAATTATTCCATGCGCCACAGAGCTTACATGTTGGAGATCTGTCCAAAGGTATATTTGACAGTGAATGACATCAGCAACAGTGATAAAGGAGGAATAAGGTAGGTGTAGTACATGTGCCTGTCCACAAGAACAGGTGTCAAGGACAACACAGTCACATTATCTCAGGGACTCACATACATTATCACAGTTGGCAGGGTCAGGATCAGAATTCCTAACTAACTAGTTTGATACACTACAGTATTATGCAAGTATCACATGCACCATAGAGGTTATCAGGCTGATATATGGACAAAGGGTATGTCAAGGTGACTAACATCAGAAAGCATGGTTCAGTAGGGCAATGGGAGGTGAAGTGAGTGTGACTGGTATCCAGATCATTAATCTCCACACACGCACACACACACCGGTTTGCCATTACTGACATACATGAGTTCATTGCTTCACAGGTGTGAGTGGTTGACTGTGCCAGAAGGCTGTACAAGGCTAAGCAAAGGGTATACCTTGGCATCAGGCCACATGACAATGGTCTGCAGTGTGGTGCAGGGGTGTAGTCTCTGGATTGGCCCACACAGGTGGGTATTGTATTCACCATCCACTCATCTGGGTTACTATTGTGGGTGACCAGTGCTGTACAATGCTTGCCATGTATGTGTTCTATATTCCATAACATGGACGGTGTCTGGGATGTGCACATGTCCCACATGCATGTTCTGTGACATGTGGAAGTGTACCTGGGGTGTCCGGGGCATGTTGTGTGAACACATTATCATCTGATGTGGCATTCCTGACCTCATGTGATGAGAACTGGCAATGGAAGCCAGGTTGACCCTGCACCTACATTGACAGCATGATATAGGTATGCACTGCTGTTAGTGGCATCTATCCATACAGGGCATGTGTATAAGGCATGGTATTTCCTTTGTGGCTTACATTTGCTGACTCTACAGTTGTTGCGGGTGTCCAGTGGGAAACATATCAAAGGACCACTGTATGCAATGATTTGCCTATTGTCGGGATCTGACAGGGTGCCATGTCCTCTGTAGTCAAATGCAATCATGCCATGGTTACTATCTGTGGGCAATATGCAGGGAACTACCAACATAGTGGTTGTTGCCTAGCCAAGTGTGTTTGTGTATGAAACATGGGTAGAGAATTTTCTATGGGTAATACAAGTGTTGCCTACATTGTTCCCAAATCCATAATGTCACATGTAGGGGTATGGATTGGCTACACCAGTCTCTCTGTTGTGTGACATCTGTTGTCCTTGTAAGGTGGACATTGTGACATGTAATAGGCCCACCATATCAGAAATCTGCAAAACATGCTCCACAAAGAGTCTTGCTATCACACAATCCGAGCTACCTCCACACAGGATACTGATAGCAAACAAACACACACCCACACCGAGTCTCACAGTTGCCATGTCTGGGATTAGAACTCCTACCTAACTAGGATATCACACTATAGCATTACACAGTTATAGCACATGCCATGGAGCTTACTGGGCTACTCTTTCCCCAAAGGTGTATTTCAAAGTAAATGTCATCAGCAGGCTTGCCAAAGTAGGGCAATGGGAATTGTAGTGACTGTGAATGGCCTCAAAAGCATTGATTTCTAAACAGGCAAACACACACACAGAGTTTCATAGTTGTCATGTCTGGGATTAGAACTTCTACCTAACTAGTACATCACACTACAGCATTATGCAGTTATAGCACACGCCATGGAGCTTACTGGGCTAGTGGTTCCCCAAAGGTGTATTTCAAAGTGAATGACATCAGCAGGCCTGCCAAACTAGGGCAATGGAAATTGCAGTGACTGTGAATGGCCTCAAAAGGATTGATCTCTACACAGATAAACAAACACACACACACACACACACACACACACACACACACACACACACACACACAGTTTCACTGTTGCCATGTCTGAGATTAGAATGCCTGCCTAATTAGTACATCACATTACACTGTTATAGTACACGCCACAAAGCTTACAGGGCTAATTTGCCCCAAAGGTGTATTTCAAAGTAAATGACATCAGCAGGCTTGTCAAAGTATTGCAATGGAAAGTGTACTGACTGTGAATGGCCACAAAAGCATTGATTCCTACACAGACAGACAAACACACAGTCGTCATGTCTGGGATTTGAACTCTTACCTAACTTGTACATCAAACTATAGCATTATGCAGTTATAGCACATGCCACGGAAATTAAAGGGCTATTTTTTCACCAAAGGTACATTTCAAGGTGAATGACACCAGCAGGCTTGCCAAAGTAGGGCAATGGAAAGTGTAGTTCATAGGTTCATAGGCGTCACTAGGCTATCTGTCATAGGGCCTATACAAGCCTAGCCTTAAAAATTCCCTGGCTATTTTTTCACACAATATTTACTTCCTCAGACCCCTGTCTGGCAGGGCAACTGATGTGATCCCCGGGGTGAATTTCCTATCTCCCATCCAATCGTCAAGGTTCCATTTGAAGAGGGCCAAAGAAGCACTCTGCTTGACATGTATGGGCAGTCTATTCCAGAGTCTGGGGAGCTTCTGGATCAGGGACCCATCCCTCCAACATGTTTTGTACAATGTAATGACAAGGTTTAGATCCCTGGAGCATGTGGCTCTGAGGGATTCAGATTTCTTTAAGTGTAGCATGTCCAACAGCTCTGGGTTTGACTTGGCTTTGTATGTTAAGTCGAGATCGCCACTGAGTAGATGATATGTGACAGAGTATAGCCAGATGATTTTTAAACAGTCAGCATAGGGCATCTGCTTTAGGCCTGTGATTCATTTAGTGAGGTATTTCTGCAGCCTTTCTAGTTGTTGAAGGTGTCTTGAGAAGTACATACCAAACAAGGCATTGTATTCTATACTGGGTCTACTGAGAGATGACTACAGTGGGAGAATTACCTCCTTTTTTATGGATGAAAAGGCCTTTGTGATGAGGTGTGCTACATAGATGGATTTCCTGACTGTTGTGGTAATGTGGTTATCGAAGGTGAGACCACTGTCCACCTGTGTCCTTAAGTCTCTTATCACACTTTCAGTGTTTAGTGTACTGCCACCTATGTGGCAATTCACAGGTACATGTTCATTCCCAATGGCAATAGCTATACTTTTCTTGGCACTGAGCTTGAGCCCATGGCTCTGGCACAAAGCATCTGTTTCTGTAAGACCCTTTTGTAGAATATCCACATAATTTGGGGATCCAGTAATGGCTCCCAGTGTGCAGTCATATGTGATCTTTGTTAGCCAGAGTCCTTTTGTACTGGCCTGTACTTCAGAGCAGTAAATGCCAAACAAGAGCGGTCCCAGGATTGAACCCTGAGGTACTCCAATTGTCACTTGTCTGGAGCTGGATTTGGAGTCGGCTACTATTACAATGTGGGTTCTGTCAGTAAGCCAGTTGGCACCCCATCAAGTGATGTAGGGATTAATGCCCAGCTTAGTATGTTTATCTATGATTGCAGACTGGGGGATGGTGTTGAAGGCCTTGGTGAGGTCCGGATAGGCTGTGTGAACCACCTTATCCTCGTCCACAGCTCTGGAGACTGATTTAAAGATGTCAATCAGGTTCAGAAGACAAGATTGGCCCTTCATGAATCCAACCTGGGTGGGGTCCAGTGTTTAAAGGTTGCCAATGTCTTTGTTTGTAAGTTCCATGATAATACATTCCATTGCCTTGCATATCAGGCTCATTAGAAGGATGGGGCGGTAGTTCCAAGGATCCAAGGTGGATCCCTCCTTGTGAAGTGGGAAAACTGTAGCTGTGTGCCACTCAGTGGGCAGGAAACCTGAGGTGAGGCTATGATTAAACATGGCACTTAGGTGAGGTGCCATTTCATTTTGTAGTTCATGTAGTACACAGCCTGGGATGTTGTCTGGTCTCATGGATGCTGTATTCTTAACGTTGGAGAGTGTGTTTTTTATCTGTGTGGCCATTATTACTGGAATCTGGCAATCTTTCGATACTGAGATGGGCCCTTTAGGGGGTAAGAGGGGAGGTGCAGTTGGCACTGAATAGATCTAGGATATTGGCAATATCCTTGGGATCAGTATATTTAATGCCATTCTGTTGTAGGTCAGAGCAGATCTGAGAATTGCCATTTAGATTCCTGACATAGCTATAGAATAACTTGTGGTGTCTTTGGAATCTTTGGCTATATTATTCTTGTAACTAACTTTGGAGGATTTTTATGTGGGATCTCGACTTCTTACTGAGGCTGGTAAGGGAATTTTTTGCATCCTGGGATTTTCCTCTTTTCTGCAACAGTTTCTTCCTTTTGTTGTAAAGTTTGTTTATGGCATGGGACCACAAGATTGGTTTCCTTTTCATGGAGGAGAGCATCCTGGTTCTGTTTGGGATGGCATGATTCATGCACGAGTGGATGTGCTCATACAGTGACTTAGTGTAGGATTCAGCAGTCAAAATTTCAGTTCTCATCTGCATGGGTGTCATGAAGTTTGTCACTTCAGACTTGTGTAGCATGAAGTTGGCTTTGGAGAGTTTTTTTATGGAGGTTTCCTTACTGGGGGGTAGGGGTGGGATGTGGATGTCAAGGGTGATTAGCTTATTGTCAGACCTGACCACCGAGGGGTGACCATAGGTGCGGAGCATCAATTTCCCATGTTGGTAATGACCAGGTCTAGCATATTGGAGCCCCTGGTGGGACTATGGGTTAGATGATCCAAGGCATTGGAAATTATGTATTCCAAGAACCTTTGGGCAAAGGTGTTGGTACATGAGTAGTTTTCCAAGTTAATGGCAGGGTAGTTGAAATCACCCAGTATTAGGGTGTTTGGTTGTATCTGAATATTTTTCAGTATGTTTAGAAAGGTGCAGTGAGAACCTTGGGGCATGATGGGGGATCTGTAGCAAGCTATACAATTTGGATTGCAGTCTTACCTAGTGTTAGTTGCACCTGGAGAATTTCAGATGCATTGTGTTGGGCAACTAGCCTGGTGGTGTGAATATCCTTGGTGAATATGGACACTCCTCCACCTTTAGTGTTTTGATCCTAGCTTGATGGCTGACAGGTGTGGTAAGAGTTGTATCCTGGTATTGCATGGGTGCTCTCTGGAGCCTTGAACCAGGTCTCTGTTAATGCACATATATCAATGTTCTCCATTTTTAGGGGTGCCTAGTGACTGTAAATGGCCACAAAAGCATTGATTCCTGCACACACACACACACACACACACACACACACACACACACACACACACACACACACACACACACACACATAGTTTCACAGCTGCCATGCCAGGGATTGGAACTACTACCTAACTAGTACATCACACTACAGCATTACACACTTGTAGGATGCACCATGGAGCTTATAGGGTTACTTTTTCACCAGAGGTGTATTTCAATGTGAATGACAACAGCAGGCTTGCCAAAGTAGGAAAATGGGGAGTGTAGTGACTGTGAATGGCCACAAAAGCATTGATCCCTGCACACACACACAACCAACCACACATGCCGTATCTGGGATTAGAACTCCTACCTAACTAGTACATCACAGTACAGCATTACGCAGTTATAGCACATGCCATGGAGCTTAGAGAACTACTCCTTCCCCAAATATGTATTTCAAGGTGAATGACATCAGCAGGCTTGCCAAAGTAGGGCAATGGGGAGTGCAGTGTGTGTGAATGGGCCATAAATCATTCATCTGGAAGTACACACACAATACTCAGTCACACACAGGTTTACATTTAACAGATACATGTATACAACTGCTAGATGACTGCTGACTTGTACAGTCATGTTACACAGTTATCGCAAGCACCACAGACACTATAGTGCTGAGGGAAACCAGAGGCAAATGTATTCAGTGATTGACATTTGCACATCATGTGGTTTTAGCCAATTGGATGTGTGCTGGGTAGGACAGGCCTCATGATGGGAGACTCATTGTCACTGTCTGTCACTCTCTTCCACTCATCTATGTATGTGTAAGCTTGGCCTATTATAGTGTGTTGTCCTTGAATATATGTGTTTATTTCTATTCGATGTGTGTGCAAAGCATGACTGGTGTGCAATGTGGAGTGTGTGCATAAACATCTGTGACTGTTAGATATGTATAATCCACTGTTGTTGCCAGACATGAGCTTTATTTCTAAGTGTGGGAGCATGCCCAGTATGATCTTTCATTATTTTATTGTCAGACATGGGCTTTGTTTCTCTAAGTGTTGGAGGATGCCCAGTATGACCTTCAGGATTGAATGTGTGAATCCATTCCAGGTAGGCTGTCCTCCAGTGCAGGCTTTTGTGTTCTACACATACAGCAAGCAACCTGTTTTTGCAGGATATCTGTAGATCAGGTGACAATATGGGGTCACGATGGGCAAAGGAAAGTGGGTTACTGTAGGTAATTGTGTCTGCTTCTGCTACATGGTTTTGGTGTTAGAAGAGATATTCAGACATATGTACTGTTTTACACTGTGATGTTTTATGTCATCAACTACTGTCAGGTATACATATTTGCTTGCAGTAATTTCCTGGGGAACACAGGGTGAATGCAGGTGTGTCCAGTATTGTGTCTGCAGCCTACATACTCTTGCACAATCATGCCATTCTGGAGGGGAAACTGTAGACACTTGCTGATGGGTCTGTGTAAATGGTTCAGCACCTTGGTACAGGGGTGGCTGAGGATCCCTTGCTTGTACATCCATCGACGTGACAGTATGGCCATATCCTGCTGTGGTCATACTTCACATCTGTACATATTCACACAGGTTACCCAGTGGCAAGGCTCATATTTCTGGTCATTACCCCTTCACATTGTGGTTTACAAGAAGGTTTGTAGCCACCCATTCCTGTGTTTGCAGGCAGGGATAGTATATGCACACAGCTGAGTTTCTGACTTCACACACTCAATGGTGTCCATGTTTCTATCCCCCTCTGTTATTCTATCCTCTTCCGAACATTATGCAAACATTATCTGATAAGTTCCCTATAGTTATCACTTCATCCCAGCAGTATTTAGGGGTTGGTCCACAGTTCATGCAGTAGGACATGGTGGACATGCTACTGGGATTTGTTGTCATGGCCTTGCATTTGGGGTCTGTGGACTGTGTTATTTTATTTGGGAGTCCATAAGATAACATACATTGGCAGTAAGGGTGAGACACAGGCCTTTGACAGAGGACTGTAGGGCATTTGGTAGAGATGCAGGCCATCTGTAGCAGGTTGATGCATTGTGTCACTCCTACAGCCCCAAGCTGCAAGCCACTGTATTCCCTGGGGTGACAGTGTAGGTGTGCAAGGTGTTAATGTCAATAGTCTCTGTCCATATTGATCCAGTGGTGTGGATGCTGGCAGGGTGCTGCTTACAGCTAGGGACACACCTGCATGGGACACCTCTTCAGCATGCTGCATTCTGCGACTATTCCCACACAGAGGTGGGGGTCATATTGTACTCAATCCCAACAGCAGGGATAAGACCTGTGTGGTACCTGTGGCTGATGGTAGGGTGAGCTGGGTGCATGTGTGCTATGGAAGCTACTTGCAGCTGACTCACACATATACATGGGGCATTCCACTTATGCTGGCTTGTGCAAGGACATCAGCAGTTTCTCAGTACTTCATACCTGTGAGTTTTGTGGTCTGCCAGTGTGTGGCCAGACGACATCAGTATTCCATACTACAAACCCAACTAATGTGCTGCTAACCTGTATGTAGAATTCCAAAGGTGTGTCCATTTGACAGGAACATTTTATACACTCTCTGTCTAGGGTACTTCCACCTGTGTACTGTTTGTATGTCTGGGCCCACATTCATGCCATGTCCATCTTTCAGATGGTGACAGATATAACATCCGAACAATTAGTATGGCTTACTGCAGGAATGTGTCTTGCTGAGATGCATTGTGTTTGGCACTGCAGTTGTGAAAACTTGGACCTGTCAATGGCAATACTGGCCTGTGGCCACCAGGACATGACCCACCATGCCTACATGTTGACCACTCTCACACAATATATAACACACACCAACCTAACACACACAGCCCTGCATATTGTACATGTGCTACAATCTATCCTGCTACTTTGTCTGGCTCAGGTAATCTGTGCTCCACTGTTATTATACCTACACATACACATTACTACGTTTCTACATAGGATTGTGGGGGGCACACCTGACAACTGTACAAATTTGGTATGACTGTACTGATATTTCAGGTACTGCATTTTATTCTGTATTCTGACCTATCATGCAGACTAGAGGCATATCAGTGTACTACAGTCCTTAGGTTTTATTAACCTACATTTCAGTTTCAGGCCTCTTACCCTTCAGAACTAATATTCTACTGCATGACCTGTTGTAGTCTGTCTGTGTAGGTCTGGAGGGGGGCTGTTCTTCATAGCCATCAATCAGAGGCCTTCACACAGCCTTTCTTTGTGTTTGTCTATGCCTGTCCTGTTGGCTGAGACTGCTGTTGGGTATGTGATCCTCACTGACGTGCATGTGTGTGTCCTATGGACACACATTTGGCCCACCACAGGCCCTGCAGTGGAATTTGTCACCTTGTCTAGTACTGGCTACTGTGTTGACACCAGTATTTGTTATAGATTTCATGCTGCCAATATAAGTGTCTACTATCTGTGGGCATCCCATTCAGTCACCCAATTCCCTTGCATGCTCACATCCATACCATAGATACAAGTAGCAGATCATACTACTCCATTCAGCAACTGATATGGAGAGTCACTTACCTTGTTGTTGTGCCAGTACTGAGAATTGTGCTGGAGGGTCTACTGTCTTGGATGAACATAGTACATTCCCTATACATGGTTAAGCACAGGTAGTGTCATGTTTGGCATCCCTTTTACTGTATGTGCGAGTCCCAGAGAGATGTCATTCCCTGGGTTCCTACCGTGTCAGTGTATGTGCTATGCGTAGCCTCTTTCCCAAGGCCTGGGCATACTGGGCATGCCTCCTTCTGCCTACTGAGGCAGGCTCAGGTTGTTACTCTGAGTCACTATGTGCCTGTGCAGGCCTTGGCAATGGTGGGGGACTGTGTGGCCCTGTCCCATGCTGTCCCTGCTGCAGCTGTTTCCGCAGGATCATATTGTGTACCATGGCACATACGATGACAATTTGGGTACATGTAGATGGTGAGTACTGCAAGGCTCCACCAGATATGTCCAGGCACCGGAACCGTGACTTCAACATCCCAAACACATGCTCTATTATGATTCTGGTCTGTGCATGTGCCTCATTATGGAGTTCTTGTTCGGCTGTGTGTGCATTTCTGATGGGTGTCATCAGCCACGGCTCCAGTGCGTAACCAGCATCCCCCACTAGGTGACCATAAGGGATGTCCCCAATGGCAAATCTCTGATACAGCTGTGTCAGATGCCAGATGTGGGAATCGTGATAACTTCCCGGGCAGCCAGGACACACATTTATTATTATGCCCTGGGCATCGCACATGACCTGGCAGTTGATGGAGGGGAAGCCCTTGTGGTTTATGTAGACTCTACCCTGCTCACCGGGTTGTGCTTTGATGTATATGTGCATGCAGTCTATAGCACCCACCACTTCAGAGTATTCTGCTATTTGGTGGAAGAGATGCATATTGTTGGCCAACACCTCATGGGTGTTGAGGAAATATATGTGCTCACCAGCATGTGCTGACATGGTATCCAGGAAATGATGGAATACCCTTGATGCTGATGCCTGTGAGATCCCCATGATATCCCCAGTTGGCCTTTGGAAGGTATTTGTAGCTAGTATTCTTAAGCCTACACATGCCTTGGTATCCACTGGGATGGGTTCCCATCTGTTAGTTCTGTATGTCAGGCGTGGCCGGCACAGCTCAACAATTTGCTGTAGGAGGTCCCTGTTCACCCTATAGCACTCCACTATCTCCAGCTCATGTACCCCTGGTAGGTTACCCTGGGTCTGTACACTCCCCTCTGCACAGACCAGAATTATAACAGAGTGTGTGTTTGGGATGCTCAAGTCATGGTTCCAGTGCCTGGACACATCTGGTGGAGCCTTGCAGTACTCACCAGCTACACGTATCCAAACTGTCATCGTATGTGCCATGCTACACAATATAATCCTGCAGAAACAGCTGCAGGAGGAACAGCACTGTGCAGGGCCACACAGCCCCCCACCATTGCCAAGGCCTGCACAGGCACAGAGTGACTTAGGGGAAGAACAACCTCAGTAGGCAGAAGGAGGCATGCCCAGTATGCCCTGGCCTTGGCAAAAAGGCAACACATAACACTTACACTGACACAGGAGGGATCTGGGGAATGACACCTCTCTCTGACTCGCACATACAGTAAAACACATGCCAAACATGACACTACCTGTGCTCAACCATGTGTAGGGAGTGTATTATGTGCATCTGACATAGGCAGCCCTGCAGCACCACCCTCAGTACTGGCACACCCACAAGGTAAGTCACTCAACCTACCAATTGCCGAATGGAGTAGTATGTGTTGTTACCTGTATCAATGGTATGGATGTGAGCATACAAGGGAATCGGGTGGCTGAATTGTATGCCAGCAGACAGTAGACACCTATAGTGACACCATGAGATCTGTAACAAATACTGGTGTCACCAAAGTAGCCACTACTAACAGGGTGACAAAACCCACTGCAGGAAATGTGCTGGGCCACATGTTCATAGGTTCATAGGTTGATACTAGGCTATCTGCCCTAGGGCATTTATAAGCCTAGCCAGAGTGTGTTTGGCTTTCACCACCCTTTTAGATTAGTTGACTGTGCCTCTGTATAGTAGGTCACAGAAGATAGCCCTTTTAAGGTTAGTTTACTGTGCCTCTGTCTAGCAGGGACACAGAAGAGATCCCAGGGGTAAATTTACGATCTCCCATCCACTCGTCAAGATTTCTCTTGAAGAGGGTCAGTGAGGGGCTCTGCCTGACATGGACTGGGATTTTGTTCCAGAATGAGGGGAGCCTCTGGGATATGAATCTGTCCCTCCAGCATGTCCTATTTATTTCTGTGCTGAGGTTTAAGTCCCTGGAGCATGTAGCTCTAAGGGATTTGGATTTTCTGAGGTGGAGCATGTCCATTAATTCTGGGTTGGACATGGCTTTATATGTCAGGCACAGATTGTCTCTGAGTAGGCAGTAAGCAACTGAGTAGAGCTGGAGTTTCTTTAGCCTAACTGCATAGGGCATCTGTTTGAGTCCCATGATCCTCTTGGTGAGGTACTTTTGGGGTCTTTCCAATTGCTGCAGGTGTCGGGTAAGGTACATCTCAAATGGGGCATTGTATTCAATTATGGGCCTGATGAGTGATGAGTAGAGGGGCACAATGACCTCTCTTGATCTAGATGTGAACCCTTTCGTGATAAGGTGGGCTATATAGAAGGTCTTTCTAACCACTTTGGCAACATGATTGTCAAAGGAGAGATTACTATCTACTTGGGTCCCCAAATCCCTAATTACTTCTTCCGTACTTAATGGATTACCAACTATGTGGTAATTTGTGGGCATTTTGTTTTTCCCAAAGGGGATGACTATGCACTTTTTGGCATTTAGCTTTAGGCCATGGCTCTGGCACCAGTTATCCAATTCTGTGAGACCTTTTTGGAGGATGCTTGTGTCAGTCAGAGAGTCGATTATGGCACCCAGTTTGCAGTCATCTGCAAACTTGGTCAGCCATAGTCCTCCCATGTTAGCCTGTACCTCAGAGAAATATATACCGAACAAGAGATGTCCCAGGACTGAGCCTTGTGGGACTCCACTTGTAACTGGTTTAGAGTCTGACATGGCACCTGCCTATTCTGACCATGTGGGTTCTATCCCTGAGTCAGTTTGCAACTCATCTTGTGACATAGGGGTTGATATTTAAGCTGGTGAGCTTATCTATGATGCCTGAGTGGGGTATTGTGTCAAAGGCTTTTGCAAGGTCCAGGTAGGCTGTGTGGACTACCTTCCCTTCATCTATGGCCTTGGTGACTGTTTCAAAGAAGTTGACCAGGTTCAAAAGGCAAGATCTACCCTTAACAAAGCCGAATTGGGTAGGATCCAGTGTCTGGAGGTTCCCAATGTCTTTGTTTATGAGTTCCATGATGATACGCTCCATAGCTTTGCAGACCAGGCTAGTCAGGCTTATAGGGTGATAGTTTCTAGGGTCCATTGTGGCACCACCTTTGTGGAGCGGGACCACTGTAGCTGTACGCCATTCCTTGGGTATATATCCTGAAGTAAGGCTGAGATTGAACAGTGACTTTATGTGAGGGTTCAGTTCTTCTTGGAGCTCGTGTAAGACGCAGCCCAGGACACCGTCCGGTCCCACTGATGCTGTGTTTTTTGCTTTGGAGAGAGCAGGTCTCACCTGTGCATCTGTGATGTCAGGGAGGCTACACTCTGTCGAGATAGACATTTGCTCTTTTAGGGGGGAAGGGGGAGAGAAGTTTGCACTGAACCTGTCTGCCAGGATGTTGGCAATGTCTGTGGGTTCAGTGTATATTTTGTCATTTTGTACTAACTCAGAGCATATCTGGGAGTTGCCACCCAGGTTCCTGACATAACTAAAGAAGGCCTTGTGATTATCTTTAGCGTCTTGTGCAATTTTTCTTTCGAAGCTGGCCTTAGATGATTTTATGAGGGATCGTAGTTTCTTGCTAGTACTGATCAGAGATGCCTTCCCTTTTTGGGATTTTGCTCTATCATGTAATAGCTTCCTCCTTCTGTTGTATAGCTTATTTATGGTCGGGGTCCACCAGACAGGTCTCCTGCCTTTGGAGGAGTGAGTCTTGGTTTTATTTGTGATAGCACGATCCATGCATTCCTGTAGGTGTCCATAGAAAGCGTTTATAAAGGATTCTGTGGTTTGGGCCATATTTTTCACTGGCCCGGGGGCTTTGAAGGATTCCACCTCAGTTTTGAGAAGTGTGACGTTTGCTTTTGAGAAGTTCTTCACAGTGGTTTCCTTGGCTGGGGGTGGGGATGGGATATGGATGTCCAGTGAGATTAATTTATGGTCAGATCTTACCAATGAGGGGTATACCTCTGGTATGGAACATAGAGTCCCCATGTTGGTGATGATCAGGTCCAATATGTTTTCTCCTCTTGTGAGAGTGGTGACCAGCTGTTCCATAGCATTTGAGTTTATAAATTCTAAGAACCATTGGGCGAGGGTGTTGGGGCTTGAGTAGTTCTCCCAGTCTATGTTTGGGTAGTTGAAGTCACCCAATATAATGGTGTTTGGAGAGACCTTCATATTCTCAAGTGTTCTCAGGAAAGCTGAGTGGGGTTCCTGAGTTTGGGAGGTTGGTCTGTAGCAGGCTACAAACTGAAAGGCAGTTTTGCCCACTGTTAGTTGCACGTGGATGGTCTGCGATGCTTCATGCAGTGCCACTAACCTGGAGGTATGGGTATCGTTGATGAATATGGATACTCCCCTCCTTTTGTGGTTCGGTCCTAGTTTTGGGGCTGAAAAGCATGGTATGAGGTATAACCTGGTAGTGCTGGGATGCTCTCAGGAGTCTTGAACCAGGTTTCTGTTACTGCACAGATATTGATATTCTCCATACTGAGGAGAGCCTCGAGTGTATGCATCTTGACGTTTAGACTTCTGGCATTGAGCAGCATTACCCTTAGTTTCTTTTTTCCTTGTGTTGTCTATGGAGGTGGGTTTGTCTTTAGAGCCTTGCCTAAAAAAGGCACTATGGGGGTGGCAAGAGCCTTAGCCAGTATTCGAAAGCCCAGGGGTGACAGGTGCAAGCCGTCCCTAGCAAAGCAACATGGCTTGTCGAGCATGTCATCCCAGGCTGACAGACACTGGAATGTGTGTCCATATTACTCACACATGCCAGTCAGGGAGGTTCACATACCCAACAACAGTCTCAGCCAGCAGGACAGGTGTAGACAAGCACAAAGAAAGGCTGTGCTATGACCTCTGAATGATGCCTATGGGACCCCCCCCAGGCCTAAACAGACAGACTACATCAGGTCAGGCAGTGGGATGTTAGTTTTGAAGGGTAAAAAGTCAGAAACTAACATGTAAGTCAATCAAACCTAAGACCTGTAGTACACTGATATGCCTCTAGTCAGCATGATAGGTTAGAATACAGAATTAAATAGAGTACCTGACATACCAGTACAGTCATAGCAAATGTGTACAAGTGTCAAGTGTGCCCCCATCCTATATAGAAATGTAGAAACAGTCATGGTGTGCCCCCCCATCCTATGTAGAAATGTAGAAACAGTCAGGTGTGCCCCCCAATACTGTGTAGAAATGTAGAAACAGTCAGGTATGCCCCCAATCCTGTGTAGAAATGTAGAAATCGTCAGGTGTGCCCCCCAATTCTGTGTATAAATGTAGAAACAGTCAGGTGTGCCCCCCCATCCTATGTAGAACTGTAGTAACAGTCAGGTGTGCCCTTAGTCCTGTGTAGAAATGTAGAAACAGTCAAGTGTGCCCCCAATCCTGTGTAGAAATGTAGAAACAGTCAGGTGTGCCCCCCAATCCTATGTAGAAATGTAGTAACATTCAGGTGTGCACCCCCCACTCCTATGTAGACATGTAGAAACAGTCAGGTGTGTCCCTTTCCTGCAATCCAGTGTTGAAATGTAGTAACAGTCAGGTGTGCCCTTCCCAACCTCTGTGTAGAAAAGTAGAAACAGACAGGTGTGCTCCCTCCCCTTATCCTGCGTAGAAATGTAGTAACAGTCAGGTGTGCCCCCCAATCCTGTGTAGAAATATAGAAACAGTCAGGTGTGCTCCCCCCATCCCTACTTAGAAATGTAGTAACAGTCAGGTGTGCCACCCCAAACCTATTTAGAAATGTAGTAACTGCCTGGTGTGCCCCGCCAATCAGATGTACACACATCTTTACAGTCAGGTGTACCCCACTACAACCCTATGTAGAAATGTAGTAACATGTATGTGTAGGTATAATACCAGTGAAGCAGAGATGCCCAGAGGTGGCCAAGGTAGCAGGATAGATTGTAGCATTTGCACAATATGCAGTTATGTGTGTGTTAGGTTGGTGCGTGTTTCATACTGTGTGGGAGTGGTCAGTATGTATGCATGTTGAAGTAAGACCTGATGGCTATTGCCCACTACTGCTGATGACAGGGCCAAGTCCTCACAACTGCAGTGCCAAAGACAATTTCCAGTAGTATAACACATGCTAGCAGTAAGCCATTGTAAATGTATGGTGGTAATATACATGGTATATGGTTTATATGGTAAAATAAAACAAAAATAAAATAAAATAAAATAAAAATGTAAAATAAAATATGTATCACCATCTGAAAGACTGACGTGGCATGGCTGTTGGGATAGATATACAAGCAGTACACAGGGGAAAGGACCCCAGACATACAGTATATATTGTGTAACTGTGAAATGGACACAGCCTTGGAATTGTACATACAGATATGCATCACATTATCTGGTCCTGTAGTAGGGGATACTGGTGTTGTCTTCCCAAACACTTGCAGATCATAAAGGAGGTAGGACTGATGTATTGGGAAACAGATGATGTACCTGCACATGCCAGCATAACTGCAATTCCCCATGCATATCTGTATGTCAGAAGCAAGTAGAGTCCATACCTCACATGCACCCAGCTCACCCAAACACTAAGCACAGGTGCCTCTATGGCCGTATCCCTGCTGTGGGGAATGGATACAATATGACCCCACCTGTATATGGCAATAGCAATAGAATGCAGCATGTAGTGCATGTGTCCCATACAGGTGTGTCCCTAGCCATAGGTAGCACCCTGCCAGCATCCACACCACCTGATCAAGACTGTTAGAAGGTATTGTCATGAACACCTAGAACACCTACCTTGTCACCCCAGGGGAATATACTGTATGGTGGTCTGAGACCATAGGACTGACAGAATGCAATGGCCTGCCACATCTGGCCTGCATTAACAATAAATGGCCCACATGCCTCTGCCAAAGGCCTGTGTCTCACATGTACTGCCAATGCATGTTATGTCATGGACACCCAAATAACAACATAACACACTCCACATAAGCAATATGCAAGGCCATGTGGACAAACCACAGTAACATGTTCATTATGTCCCACTGCATGAACTGTGGACCAACACCAAAACACAGCTGTGATGGAGTGATAACCTTAGGGAAAGTATAAGAGAATGTATGCATAATGTATGGAAGAGGATAGAATAACAGAGGGGGTGTGGGAGCATGGGCAGCATGGAATGTGCAAGGTCCGACACAAAGCTGTGTGCACAAACTATCCCTGGCTGCAAACACATAAATGGGTGGCTACATGCCTGCCCATACACCACAATAGGAGTAATGTCCTGACTTATGGCCCCTGCCTTTGGGTAACCTGTGTGAATCTGTACAGCTGTGAGGTATTGCCACAGAAAGAGAAGGCCATACTGTCATGTCGATGGATGTACAAGTATGGGATCCCCTGCCAGCACTGTACCAAGGTGTTGAACCGGATACACAGACCCAGCAGCAAGTGTCTGCAGCTCCCCCTCCAGAATGGCATAACTTAAATGAATATGTAGGCATCTTCCCACAATACTGGACACAGCTGCAGTCACCCTTGTTCCCCAAGACATCACTGTGGGCAAGAATGTCCACCTGACAGTACATGAGGGCAGAAAACATCACAGTGTATAACAGTACACATGTCTGAATATCTCTGCTAACAGCAGTACCATGTAGCTGAAGCAGCACAGACACAATCACCTACAGTACACACTATCCCCTACACAGTTCATCCCCATATTGCCAAATGATCAACGTATACCCTGCAGAAACAGTTTTCTACATGTAGGTGTACAACACAAAGGTCTGCACTGGAGTACAAACTACCTGGAATCAATCCATGCATTCAATACAGAAGGGCATACTGGGCATGCTGACACACTTACAGAAATGAAGGCAATGTCAGACAACTACATACTGAAAGGTCATACTGGGCATGCTCACACACACAAACAAATGAAACCCATGTCTACAAACAACAGTGGACCATACATATCTGGCAGTTGCAGATGTTAGTGCATACACTCCTCAGTATGCAACAGTCATGCTTTGCACACACAGTTGATAGGAATACAGACATACATCCAAGGACAACACACTATAATAAGCCAAAAGTAGACATACATAGATGCGTGGAATAGAGTGACTGTGACAAGGAGCCTTCCATTATGAGGCCTGTCCCACCCAGCACACAGCCAAATGGTTACAACCACTTGAGGTGTAAATTTAACTCACTGTAGACATTAGCCACCAGTATCTGTCAGCATTACCGACTATGTGGTACAAGTGCTAGCTGTGCAACATGACTGTACAAGGAAGTAGTCATCTAGTAGCTGTATACAGGTACCTGCAGAACATAACCCTGCGTGTGCTCGCATGTGTTGTATCAACCCCTACATGAATGGGTTGTGGCCCATGCACACACACTGCCCTCCTCATAGCCATACTGTGACAAGCCTGCAGATGTCATTCACTGTGAAATACACCTTTGGGAAAGGTGTAGCCCAGTAACCTCCGTGGTGCATACTATAACTGCATACAGCTGTAGTGTGATAAATTAGTTAGGTAGGAGTGCTACTCCCAGACATGGCAACTGTGTGTGTCTCTGTCTGTGTAGAGAGCAATGCTTTTTAGGCTAGTCACAATCACTACAATTCAAATGTCCTTGTTTGGCAAGGCTGCTGATGTCATTCACTGTGAAATACACCTTTGGGAACGGTTTAGCCCAGTAATCTCCATGGCATGTCCTATAATTGTGTAGTGCTGTAGTGTGATAAGCTAGTTAGGTCGGAGTTCTAATCCCAGACATAGAAACTGTGTGTGTGTGTGTGTGTGTGTGTGTGTGTGTGTGTGTGTGTGTGTGTGTGTGTGTGTGTGTGTTTGTGTGTCTCTATCTGTGTAGAGAGCAATGCTTTTGAGGCTAGTCACACTCACTACAATTCAGATGCCCTACTTTGGCAAGGCTGCTGATGGCATTCATTGTGAAATACACCTTTGGGAAAGTTGTAGCCCAGTAACCTCCGTGGTGTGTCTTTTAACTGTGTACTGCTGTAGTGTGATGAACTAGTTATGTAGGAGTTCATCCCAGACATGGCAACGGTGTCCGTGTGTGTTTATGTGTGTTTCTGTCTGTGTAGGGAGCAATGCATTTTAGGCTAGTCACACTCACTATAATTCAAATGCCCTACTTTGACAAGGCTGCTGATGTCATTCACTGTGAAATACACGTTTGGGAATAGGGTAGCCCAGTAATCTACATGGCTCGTCCTATAACAGCATACTGCTGTAGTATGATAAACTAGTTAGGTAGGAGTTTTAATCCCAGACATGCAACTGTGTGTGTGTTTGTGTGTGTGTCCCTGTCTGTGTACAAAACAATGCATTTTAGCTAGTCACACTCATTAAAATTCAAATGCCCTACTTTGTCAAGGTTGCTGATATCATTCACTGTGAAATACACCTTTGGAAACAGTGTAACCCAGTCATCTCTGTGGCACATTCTATAAATGTGTATTGCTGTAAAGTAGAGTCAAACTGCAAACAAACTACTGAAAAACAACAAATAACAGGCAGGCAACAGTAATTCTTAAACTTTTATGGTTAGCACTTTTGTCAAGTATTCTTACACTCAACTTCATCAGACACTAGTTAAAACAATGGTAGCCATATTTAAAACCAGATTCATAGTCACATGTTCAGTCACCTCACATGACACCATGTCACCTGATACAATTCACATTTCTATAACACATGTACCTAAAAATTGTATAAACAATTTTGTAAAAAAATGTATATACACTTTCCTATAGACTTAATACTGAAATTCATATGCACATGTACAAAGAATACATAAATATACATGAAAAAGCCAGCTAAAACATCCAAAAAACAATATTTGTTATTGTGTACATAAAAAGTGTTACATGTCATTAATCAACCTGAATAATAATAATTTGGGGCACTCTTTGTGTTTGTTATATGCACACAAATTGCCCCCCCCCCTTATACACAAGTACATGCATTTATGACATTCAACTGAAATTTATTCAGGTTGATTAGTGACATGTAACAATTTTATGTGCACAATAACAAATATTGTTTTTTGGATGTTTTAGCTGGCTTGTTCATGTATATTTATGTATTCTTTGTATACGTACATATGAATATGAGTATTAAGTCAATAGGAAAGTGTATATACATTTTTTACATAATTGTTTATACATTTTTTAGATGCATGTGTTATAGAAATGAGAATTGTATCAGGTGACATGGTGTCATGTGAGGTGACTGAACATGTGACTATGAATCTGGTTTTAAATCTGGCTACAATTCTTTTAACTAGTGTCTGATGAAGTTGAGTGTAAGAATACTTGATGAAAGCGCTAACCATAACAGTTTCAGAATTACTGTTGCCTGCCTATTTTTTGTTGCTTTACTGCTGTAGTGTGATTAACTAGTTAAGAAAGAGTTCTAATCCCAGACATGGAAACTGTGTGTATTTATCTCTATTTGTTCATGAAGCACTGCTTCTTAGGCTACTCATGCTCACTACAATTCAAATGTCCTACTTTGGCAATGCTGCTGATGTCATTCACTGTGAAATAAACCTTTGGGAAAGTAGTACTCCAGTAATCCCTGTAGCAAATCTTATCACAGTGTAATGCTGTAATGTGATATAAAACTCTGGTAAGGGTTCTATTAACACACGTCAGGTATTGATGTTTGCTTGTGTGTTTCGATGCCTGTGTAGGGAGCAATGCTTTTTAGGCTAGTCACACTCACTACAATTGAAATGCCCTATTTTGGCAAGCCTGCTGATGTCATTCACTCTGAAATACACCTTTGGAGAATGAGTACTCCAGTAATCTCCATGGTGTGTCCTATAACTGCATAGTGCTGTAGTGACATAAACTAGTTAGGTAGGAGTTCTAATCCCAGACAGGGCAGGTGTGTGTGTCTCTGTTTGTCATTCGTATTCTGTGTGGAGGTGTCTGTGAGTGTGTAAGAACTGGACTCATTGTGGAGCGGGATTTGCAAATTTCTTATATGGTGGCCCTAATATAAGTCACAATGTCCACCTTACAGGGATAACAAATGTGAAATAGCCGAGAGGCTGGGGTGCAAATCCTTACCCTGAATGTGACATCAAGGCCTAGCGAACAAAGTTAGCAACCCTTTTATTACCCAGAGAACACTCTCAACCCATGTCTCATACACACACACACACACCCACACACACACACACACACACACACACACACACACACACACACACACACACACACACACACACTTGCCTAATCAACAACCGGTATGTTGGTAGTACCCTGCATATTGCCCACTGATAGTAACCATGGTGTGATTGCAGTGGGCTACAGAGGGCATGGCACCCTGTCCATCAGTCCAATAGGTACATACTTGCAGACAGTGCACCTTCCCTATGTTCCCCACCTGTGGTACCATCAAATGTGACCCACAAAGGACATACCATTCCTTAAACACTTGCCCTGTATGGACAGATGCTACTGACATCAGGGAATACCTGTATCATGCTATCAATGTAGGTTCAGGTCAACCTGCTGTCCATTACCAGTTCCCGCCACATGAGGCCAGGACTGACACATCTGATGATAACAATCTGTGTACACAACATGGGCCAGACACCCCAGGTACAGTTCCACATGTCACTGTACATGCATGTGGGATGTGAACACATCCAAGACACTGTCCATATCATGGCCTAAGGAACACATACATGGCAACCAATGCACAGCAATGGCCACACACAATAGTTACCTAGGTGACTGGATGGTGAATACAATACCCACCTGTGTGGGCCAATCCATACACTACACCCCTGAGCCACACTGCAGCCTATTGTCATGTGGTCTGATGCCAAGGTATATCTATCACCTAACCTTGTATAGCCATCTGGCACAGTCGACCACTACACACCCATGAAGCAATGCACCCATGCATCTCAGTACTGGCACCCTGTGTCAGTGTGTGCGGTGTATGATGCCTATGACCACATTCAACCTCACTAGAACCCCCACTGGCATACTGAAGCATGCTGTCTGATGTCAGACACATCCACATACCCTTTGCCCATATAACCTCTGGATAACCCCCATGGTGCATTTGATACCTGCACAGTACTGTATTGTGGAAATCTAACTAGTGAGGAGATGCATTCCTGACCCGGCCAAGTGTGCCAATGTGTGTGGGTCCCTGAAAGAGTGTGGTTGTGTTGACACTGACACCTGTTCATGCGGCAGGCAAGTGTACTACACCTACCATATAGCTACCATATCATTGTTGCAGATGTCACTCACCATCACATATATGTTTGCAGGGCTCCTCAACATGTAACTTATGTGGCACATCCAAGAACTGCATAGACATGTGATATGAATACATAGTCAATCAGGGGTTTGATTCCCTATACTGGTAGGTGTGTCATACAAACTTGCTTAAGTTTTATTCTCCCACCCCCTCCCTGACTTATCTTTGCCTCTGTCTGCCTCTCTCACTCCCTCTTTGGTGGATGTGGAGACTTATACCTGCTTTGCTTAGGCAGGAGCATGTGAATTGTATGTGATGCTCATGAACAGCTGATGGCCTCTGCATGAATTGCAGCCCTCCTCTAGCTGATTGCATGTGGAACAGCTGTGGTAACATCCCCATAGCCAATTGCATGGAAACACACTCCAATATATAGGAACATCATGTTGGTGTTGGGCCTTTTCATTCACTGTGAGCAGGAAACTAGATCTGTTGTTTGGCAAACAGCATCACAGATAGATTGGGGATTTACCTCTAACAACATACACTGTGGAAACAGGCCAACACACAGAAGGGGATGTGCCTAACATGACTACAGAATGTAAGTGCTGCTATACTGCATTTGGATTAATGTTGGTTTAACAGGGTGTGTCTGGATATGGCTGTCCTACATGTTTTAAAACCTGTCATGTCAGTGCTATGTTTATGATGAAACCCACATCTGTAGGGTCATCTGCAGACTGGACAGTGTGTGGTGCCTTCTGTTTCTTGTGTTACCCACGTAGCACCTATCTGTAAACTGCAGAGGCATAGTTTGTGGATTGCAGTCAGTACATGGTGACAGCCATGAGAGTTACTGTCTTCATATCCCTCATAGGACATATGTTGCAACAAACCCTGTCACAACAGTAAATGTATGAGGTTATCACAGCAACATGTTAATACTGGCTCTGTGTTTGTGCCTCCAGCCACAACTCTGTCAACCTTTGTACATGTCATGCAGTAAGAGGTGCATATGTTCTGTACACCATATTAATTGTCATCATATCTGATAACAAGCCAGTGAGATATTAGACTGTTACACATGTTAAATATAGTATTGTTATATTTGAGGACATAACCTATGCATTCTGTGGTTGTGTGTACAGTACTGAGGTCTGTGTACTTGTGATTGTTGACAGTGTGTGTATTGTGAATATGCACCTTTGCCTGTGTACAGACTGCGGTAGATGTCATTGTTCTTGGTCCTGTTCTATCTGATGTCACATGCTGCTCCACTGTATGTTATGCTATCGGCTTACATGATTGTAGGGCCAAACACACACATGTCCCATACCACAGACAAGCATTGGACCACACTGTGTAGCGGCCAGTGTATGTAGGGTTAGTGTGTGAGTGGCACTAATGAGGATGGTGTTGATCAGATAGTCCATATTCTGTAATATTATGCTAGCTTACAATATCTGGCTGTGGCTGTGCTCACATTGGTTGTGGTTATGCACTTCACACAGGTATCTATTTCTCTGTGCTGTGACATGCCTGTAGAGCCTGCTATATATGCAGGTACATGTGTTTTCCCCCATAGGAAATGTAGGCCAGTGTTGTGGCAGTCTGCCTGTAGCCTGCACAGTGCTTTGTTACATGCCTAGCAGGTTAATGTACTTATCCAGTGAGATGTTATGTCCAGATACTTGCCAGATGTACTGCTGCCGGGCCACCATAACAGTCATGTATGTCTGACAAAGCAGTGGGATTCTGCACAGATGTATGACACTAACTAGTGGGTAGTATGTGGCCATGGCACCACTGTACCAGTGGTTATTATGTGTCAGGACAGACAGGGGTGTGTGAATTCATAACCTATGGGGGTAAATGTATACCAGTATTTATGTGATATACCCATCTACATGGCTCTTCACATCCACATTCTCAGGCTTGGTCCACATGACTTGCACTAAGGGGTTCTCTGTATACCTCTGGACTGAACAGAGTATGTCAGAATGTCCACATATATTGGCCATATCTCTGTTGTAGTCCACATGATCATTACTGTGCTAGCAGTGGTACTGTACCATGATGTCCTTAGGATGTCTGTCAGTAGCCAATGGTGCACATGTTAAAAGCAGATGTGACCTCCCACACACAACATGTCTGTGAAAACAATACATATTACAGTAGCAATAGTCTACAAATATACCTGCAATACCTACCTGACATCCCCTTGCACTAAGAGGTTGGGAGTATTGGGGCTGAGGTAGGGCTCCACTCCACGTTCAGGACATATGATGAACATATATCTATATATAATTATTCATATATCTATATAGATATATACACATAGACATATCGACATACATAGATGGATATGTATATGTATATATATATATATATATATATATATATATATATATATATATAAACACTCAGATATATACATATACAGAGGAATATATATCTACACATATACAGATAGAGATACAAATGCACATATACGTATGGATATCTACATATATATTGACAGTAATAGGTATATCAGAATAGATATGTATGCACATATAGTTATAGATATCTACACATATATCCACATAAATAGGCATATCTGTACACATAGTATGTGCATATATATATATATATATATATATATATATATATATATATATATATACATATACATATACATAAGAGATGCACACATGGCCATATATATGTTGCACTATACCGATTTGTTTATAGACATATGCATGAGTATACATGATATGTACATGCAGGCATATATCGACCTATTATATGTATATATCCATATTAATGTCATGTGTAAACCTCACTGTTGTGTATACCCTCCCAGATGTACCTCACCGTAGTATGTATCTGCTATGTGTACATTATGATAAAACAACATATGTGTTGCAACAGTCATATTAATAGCAAGTACTACACAATTGTTGAAGTAAAGGCAATTGTTCAATGCTACTCAATATGTGTATTGACAGATATATTGGTAAAACAGCAGCTGTCTTCACAGTGGTCATAGTGTAGTGGTTAAGTGCTGTGATTATAGTTTACAGGATCCTGGGTTCAAGACTTGCAAGGGCTGTTCATTTTGTTGCTGGACAGAACAAGGGCTGTTGGATACAGAGTGGTTAAGGCAGTTTTGAGCAGCTTTAAGAGGGTTTGCACAGGTTTGCATGAAGCTAAGCAGTGCTAAGCTATGGGTAAACATACGGGCGCTTACACAGTGTAGGCTTCACTTACCAGTGCACAAATTAGCTCAGCTGTTATATTGCAGCAATGCTGATACTTGCTAAGCATGGCTCAGCCCTGGTAACCAGTTCACACCACCCAGTCTGATAACATAGCAAAGTAATGGCATCTGTAATCAGTGTATGTAATGCCATGTACAATACATGCACCTATGTGCTGTCATTACAGTAGCAAGGGGTGTGAGTTTCAGGTGTGGGACACAGATATATATGAGGCCTGTACAGCACTATCCATGTGAATGTGTTACATATAGGGGTAGTAGACCAGGGTACATGCTGTCACACTGGCAAGTAATGTATCATGGCAATACTACTGTTGACACTGATTACCCAGGCAAGAACAGAGTGCTAAATGTAGAACTGACAGCAGGCACACCTGCAGACAAAGCTGGACTCTGAGGCCTCCCTGTTGTATCCCTGGTGTGCGAGCTGTGTCACAGTATATAACCCCTACTGGGTAATGATCTGACATGTGGAATGTAAATGTAGACTACCGTCTGTACAGCACATGTTAGTGAGGGCTTCTGACATGTAGTTATGGCATACATATTTTTGTCAAACATCTGTCTGTCAACACACTCATCCTAATGCATAGCTACTTGCCAAGCTGATGACTGTCAGTCCCTGTACAGATGTGCAGATGGCAGGTATCCAGCTAGGATATGTACAGGCAACCTAAGCTTGATTGACACTGACATGTCTGCCCAGCTGCGTAAGAACTGGCACATATAGGAGATGACACCCTGTATGCACCACATGTTACGGGTACCTCCACTACACTACCACAGTCAACATAACATGGTTGGGTACAGGTCTCCATCACAGACACTAACCATGTCTTGTAATGCATGTTGCATACATGTCAACCTGATCACCTCAGTGGCCATGTGCAGGAGGCACCTGGAGGATTGGCTGATGCATATCATTCTCACCCTGAGGGTCACCACAGTAGTGTCTGTCAATAGATTGCCTGCTGCCACTTGGCAGGTGGCAGGATACCACTGTACACACAACCAAAATATTAGGGTTCAACCAAACACTCTAATAATGGGCAATTTCAACTACCCCGCCATTAACTGGGAAAACTACTCATGTACCAACTCCTTCGCTCAACGCTTTCTGGAATTCATAAACTCCAATGCCTTGGTTCAACTTATCCACACCCCCCACCATGGGCAAAAATATCCTAGATCTAGTCATTACCAACATGAGTGACCGGTGTTCCACACCTGAAGTCAATGCCTCATTGGTCCGATCCGACCATCAGCTAATTACCCTAGATATCCACATCCTGCTCCCACCCCCCATTAAGGAAACCATGGTAAAAAATATCTCCAAAGCCAACTTCATGCTTCTTAAGACAGAAGTGGTGAACTTCATGATACCCATGCAGATGGAAAATACAGTTATGACTACTGAATCCTACACAATTGCACTTTATAAGCACTTACATGAGTGCATGGGTCGTGCTACCCCAAACAGAATCAAGATGCTATCCTCCAAAAAAAGGAAGCCAATCTGGTGGTCCCCTGCCATAAACAAACTGTACAACAGAAGGAAGAAACTGTTGCAAAAGAAAGTAAAATCCCATGAGTGGAGGAGCTCCATGGTCAGCCTCAGTAAGAAGCTGCGATCCCTGATAAAATCCTCCAAAGCTACTTACGTAAACAAAATTGCCACTGATTCTAAAGACAACCACAAAGCATTCTATAGCTATGTCAAGAAACTCAATGGAAACACTCAGATCTGCTCTGAGTTTCAGCACAATGGCACTAAATATATAGACCCAACTGATATTGCCAACATCCTGGCAGATAGGTTCAGTGCTACCTTTACCTCCCTCTCAACCCCTAAAGAGCCCATCTCTATACCGGAAGAATGCAAAGTTCCTGTAATCACAGCTGCACAGGTAAAAAACACACTCTCCAAAGCCAAGAACCCAGCATCAATGGGACCAGACAACATCCCAGGCTGCGTTCTACATGAACTACAGAACGAACTGGCATCCCACCTAAGCACCATGTTCAATCATAGCCTCACCTCAGGCTTTCTGCCTGCTGAATGGCACACAGAGATGGTTATCCCACTCCACAAGGGAGGAGCCACCACGGACCCCGGGAACTACCGCCCCATTAGCCTGACGAGCCTGGTCTGCAAGGTCATGGAACGTATCATCATGGAACTTATAAACAAAGACATTGGTAATCTCCAAACTCTGGACCCCACCCAGTTTGGGTTTGTAAAAGGCAGATCATGTCTCCTAAACCTGATAAACTTCTTTGAAGCAGTCACCAAAGCTGTAGACAAGGGTAAGGTGGTTCACACAGCCTATCTAGATCTTGCCAAGGCTTTTGACACCATCCCCCACTCTGGAATTATAAATAAACTCACTAAATTAGGTATAAATCCCTATGTCACAAGATGGGTTGCCAACTGGCTCACTGACAGAACCCACACTGTGAAAGTAGCAGACTCGAAATCCGACTTCAGACCAGTGACAAGTGGAGTACCACAGGGTTCTGTCCTGAGTCCTCTCCTGTTTGGTACCTACTTCTCTGAAGTACAGGCTAGCACAGAAGGTCTTTGGCTAATGAATTTCACAGATGACTGCAAACTAGGAGCCATAATCGAAACTCCTAACGATGTGGATATTCGGCAAAAGGGCCTCACTGAGACAGATGCCTGGTGTCAAAGCCATGGCCTCAAGCTCAATGCCAAAAAGTGCATTGTCATTCCCTATGGTAAAAACTCTGTACCCATGAACTACAACATATGCGGTAGTATACTTAACACTGAAAGTGAGATGAGAGACCTGGGACACAGGTGGACAGTAGTCTCTCCTTTGATAATCACATTGCCACAGTAGTCAGGAAATCCTTCTATGTGGCACACCTCATCACAAAAGGTTTCTCATCCAGAAAAAAAGAGGTCATTGTTCCCCCCTCTACTCATCACTTTTTAGACCCATTATAAAGTACAACACCCCTTTTGGTATGTACCTCACAAGACATCTACAACAACTGGAAAGGCCACAGAAATACCTCACAAAGAGGATTACCAGCCTCAAACAGTAGCCTACGCAGACTGTCTCAAAAAACTCCAGCTTTACTCCATCACATATTGCCTACTCAGAGGTGATCTCTGCCTAACATACAAAGCTATGTCAAACCCAGAGCTGTTGGTCATGCTCCACTTAAAGAAATCCCAATCCCTCTGAGCTACATGCTCTATGGACCTAAACCTTGTCACCACAATAAACAGAACATGCTAGAGGGATAGAATCCTGTCCCAGAGACTTCCCATACTCTGGAATAAACTACCTATCTATATCAAACAAAGCTCCTCATTAGCACTCTTCAAGAAAAATCTTGATGATTGGATTGGAAATAGGAAATTCACCCTAGGGATCACCTCTGTGGCTCTGCTTGACAGTGGCACAGGAAAATAATTTTCTTGGGTGGCAAAAGCCAGGGTACCTTTTAGGCTCAGCTTGTATAGGCCCCAGGGCCGATAGCCTAGTACCTACCTATGAACCTATGAACCCCTACACAACCCATCTCTCCTCGGACATAGCTAGGTACACAGCTATGAGCACCTGCAAAGATGTATGCCAGTACTGACACATGTGTACGTGTGCATGACTGAGTATAGCAGTGTCTGTGTGTTAGCACACCTGTACTTGGAAATTCCGTGAGGGCCTTCACAACCACTGCAACACCCATTGCCATAGTCAGTTGTGGCTGCTGCTGTATGAGACATTACATGTACCCTGTTAAGATCCTCTACATACCGGCTACATGAGCCTTGCAGTACCAGCACAACAGTGTTGCACAAATGGGTTGATAGGCATGGGATACCCACTGTGTTCTGGCAAGTGTGTGTATGTGTGCATGTCCGTATATCTGTAGGGTTCAGCATTCCAAGTCGACATACTCCTATTACAATACCCATTGCCACACAGTAGAACAGATAGTGTTGTTGCTGCCCATAGATGAGGCATGACAATGCAACACCCTACTACATCTGTGGCATGTGCATTAGATGCATATCCTTGTAGTACCACTGTAGGGATATGTATCACACTCATGGGCAATGTGTGATGGTGGGTATGTCATTACACCATGGTACACCTGGTGTATGTCCCATGTACCACTTTATGGTGACCACTGTTACCATCAACCATACAGGTGACTGATACCACAATCCAGCCCAGTTACGTATGGGCTGTGTGCAGCCTACCTGTAACACATTGGACACATGGTCAAGTTAATTAACAGCGATAGGCCCAGGTCTCTTGGATGTGTGTCTGCCTGTTATTTGTCTGTTAATGTGTATATGATGGTAAATCACACTATGTATTGTCCATATACAACCATTACATCCCCCATTAGCATACTGTACATGTCTGGGGATGTTATGCATGTAACATGTAACCTGGAACACACCTCACCCTAAATGCTGTGTGGTGTGTGAAATGAAAGCCACACACTTCAGTAGCAGTACATACCTTAGGTAGGGGGTCTAGTCCCAGTGTTGCCAAGTAAGAGTGTGTGTATATGTGGATGGGTCTACATCAGGTTGCAGATTATACACTTCCCAGCGGGTGACCTGTCCATGTGGCACAGGCAATAACTGTTATACAAACCTGTGACAAGTCTTCAACTGTGTCCCAGATATGTCACAGCCATGTTGTCAACACAGTGTCATACCCCTTGTGGAATATGACTGCAAACCATCCTCCTGCTGACACATGTACACCTACAACACAAATGGATAAAATTATGGAGACCACAATCAATCAGTGTTACTAACAGCTATAATGCATCATTGCTGGATGGCTACACTACCTCACATGTATGCATTCAACTTTATTCCTGACAACATGTTACACTGCAGTACTTTGGTACACTGTAGTACAGTCACCGTGTGCATCAGAACCATAGTAGTCTGTCCCTGCATCAATGATATGGATGACAGGGATGTGGCACAGGTATCATCATATGCACAGGGTGTGTTGTTGGTTTGCTAGAGGCCGAGGGTGGGCCATACATTTGACACTATGTGTGTGAGTGAGGGGGTGTACTGAGGTGAACTGGGTGTGGTAATGTGGTTTGTGTAGGTATGGGGTTGCCAATGGTGTGTTCATATAATATGTTGGTATGCATGCACACAGTTCTGCCATGTGGCTACCCTACACAGGTGTTTATGGACATCTACAGACCATACCTGGCAGGGTGTGCAGTTCATTGCCTCTGGCCATGGACTATTTCCACGCAGCTGTCGCCACACTCCCACCACATGTTCAAGCATGGACAAACAACATCGATGAGACCCATCATCTCACGAAACCGTCTATCCATGAGCTCGGTATAAGCACAGATGGCACCAGACAGTTCATGGAAGTTGTTGCTTTCAAATGTGAGAGCAGCACTCTGCAGCCTCAAGCCTTGCTTGGTGTAGCATTCCGTATGTGGCAGCACCACCATGACAGCCTGAAACATGTGCCTGGTGGTACCAGTTGTGGTGCGTCTGCCATGGGCATGATGACCAGTGGACCTACCACGAGTATCCTGGGACATCTGCCTATGTGGTTCCCTGCTGGACATCTGGCTATGCCTGCTGTGACCAGACACAGTATGCATGGTTACCACACTCTCCTGTGTACTGCCACCAACCACCAGCTCTCCCTCCACTATGGCCACTGGTGATGGGGTATGTATAGGCAATGAAACTGTATGCAGGGTTGGGGGTGGCTAAAAGGGGACTGTCAAATGATGGTGCTGTTCTGGCCCCTGACAACCCCACCTGTGCCTCAACAGTACTATCATCATCTTTGGTGTATGTATGGACACCAACATCAGATTGCATGCAGGAGGAACCCTGACCCACCTTGTCACCTGTGGGGGAAAACAAGAAGCACACTTAAAGACCTGTACAGGATTGAATAACTGTACACATATACACACACATGCCCACACAAACGCACACACACACACACACACACACACACACACACACACACACACACACACACACACACACACACGCCACGTTAATACCTACCTATCCATGACTTTACAGACAGTCCCATGTTTATTCCCATGCGTTTTCCATCCTGCATCACACCTGGTAACATACACTCATTAATACCACACATTAATGTATCATTCCTCTAAATGCCTAGACAAGTGATCACAACACAAGTCCTGTTACTCCATTCCTTTCCTGAACTGAGTGGAGTTGTTTTACATGACCTCACTGCTGTCATTCAATGTTCACCCTGTGTATGTTCAGCCATCGTGAGCATGGCCCCTATATGTGAGGGGCTACTATGTTCACTCCATAATGTCACGCACTGGAGTGTTATGTGTAAGTATTACTCAGTACATGCCAGATATGCTGCTCAACCTATCATGTAACAACTGTAATATATGGATACACTACCTGGTGTTGTCTAGTAATTCCTTAATGCATCTGTAGTGCTGCATGCATGGGTTGTCGGTCACCTCTCTCCTGAATGCGATATTAAGGGTATACCTGGTGTCTACCTTCCCTCCCAATGCATGTTCCATGCTACAGACCTTATTATACTATCAGCTGACCAGTGATTACATACATGACAAGTATTCCTGGTGTGCCATGTGTCAGTCCATGTCCATGTACTGCATGATCCCAAAGGGAAGTACTGCTGTATGAACAGCCACACAATCATACATGTGCATATATGGACATCCACACAAACACACACATATGCAAACACGCATCCTACATGGATCAACTTCCCTCCACTTCACCAGAGTGACCCTAATGACAAAATAACCACACATACACACACACACACACACACACACACACACACACACACACACACACACACACACACACACACACAGGTAAGGTTGCACAAAGATAGTAGACACAGTCCTCCTATTACCCATCTGTCAATATGCATAACATATGGTACACAACAGCATGCAATGCAGCTATAGTCAATCCAGGCTAGCAACAGTATACATGTGTGTGATGCAGGTGATGAGTTAGCAGGTGATGCCCCTTCCCCTGGATACCGCTGCACCCATGTACACAGTATTGCTATGCACCTGTCTTGCACCCTGCCATGTACTGTGCACCAAACCTCACAGGTGTATAACCCATTGCTGTATGTGTATTACTGTGTCAGTTATGTCAGCTCTAATACTCAGAGCCCCTATGTTTTCCAGCAACACATAACTGGGATGATATGTGGACAGATGTCATTTGTGAATGCCTGATGTCTGGTTTACAGATCTCAACATTAGTGGACCATGTATGACCAATCTAATACTATTACACTGATACCCATCAGACCATACCATTGCTATGGGGCATGTACACACCCTTATTGATATGACACACACTTCCTTGATCTGCTATGGGACCAGATCACTGCATATATTAACAGTACATGAGCCCAATATGTGACATATATCCTGTAGATTCACATGCAGTGTCTACAGAATGTGTTAAGTGTGCGGATGCTGACCACGATGCATACACTCCATGTGTGCATATGTGTGCACACCCTTATCATGACGGTTTGTTGCACCTATTGTTATGTGTACTACAGCAATCACTACTCCTGGCATGGGTATACTAGCATGGGTCATCTGCATTTGCCAGTGTATGTTCAGACTGCCCTAAACATGTCCCCCAAATCTGCATGACTGCAAGGTCTACTCATGTGCACATCCCTTTGTGTTCACACACTGCCATCACTATTGCTGTCGGGGTAGGGTTACATCTACCACAGTTCCTGAACCTGACTGTGTGCAGATACAGCCATTCTTAGCATCCTTACGATCCCTGCTGCAGTGCACCGTTGTGTAATGCTGACACCCCCTCCCCACCTTCAGCCTTTTGCAGATGGTAGACAAGTAAGGCCTACACATGTAGGTCAGTTTGCAGTGTCCCATACACTGAACAACACATGTTACAGGCTAGTCCCAGCTAATAATATGGACTACAGAAATATGTTATGTCATAGTATAAATCTGTATACCCTTCCAATACCCCATCATGGTCACAACTGTGATTCCATGCATTTAACAGCAGCAATATGTGCCCATGTACAGCATGCATTCTGAGTAGGTGTGTTAGATGTGTGCATGGAATATACCATAGCCATTACATGCCCAGTGTATTGGCTAGCATCAGCATAAACCATACTCACCAGCTACAGGCTTCTGCCTTGGTGGTATACTGGAGGGACCTACATAAGAGGGTGTGAGATGCGAAGTCAGAGGCCACACCTGCGGCATTGCTACAGGGTGGCTGCAGCATTACAGTCCATCAAAAGTACATGTCCACAATACTACCATGTATTCACATCTGTTTATTAGTACTATGCAGCAAAAAATTGTATATATGACATGTCAGATATGCATTATCTACCTGTACAGATGTGGAAGCATATGCAACAGTGGTCTACTGATGTGCCCTGTGGCCTTACCTGCATGCTCCTCAGCCAATGTGTGGGTAGCACCCACCTCTACAATGGTGTCTGGCAGTTTTTGGCTGTGCGGACAGGCAGGTGCCATGAGGCTGGCAAGGAGCTCCTCAACACATGTCAGGGAGGGGTGGATGGCATGGCTCCCCCCCATTGAGAGGTGATCCCCCCAGACTGCAGCAGCATACTGATGGGCATTGCGAAGCAGGTCAGAACAATGATGCCGGACCTGCTCATAACTGCAGTTGTGCAGTCCATTATTGACCCTGTGGACTAGGTTGTTCCACAGGGCATTCTGGTCCTGCTGGTCATGGATGGCCCAGCAAAACAGGACAGGGTAGTGCTGGATTAGATAGGTTAGCACTATTTCATTTTCAGCAGCTGAATAAGATGGGAGACGTCCTTGTGACATCTTGCCCGAAAGACATAAAGATGGAAACAGGAATGAGCAACACATACAGCAAGGTTACCACAGTTCTTAATACACATCTCTGTCACCCCCCCACCATATCAGTGACAACAAACTGTGCACACAACTCAATAGGTATGGCTACAGCTTACCTACCAATGGAACAGATATTGTATTTTACCACAATTTGTGCTATGTGTTTGTAGCCATGTTCTCTGTGTGGACACTATCATTGCTGGCCTGTTATGGACTAATCAACTGCATGTCATTGTCAGGGCCACTATGGTTCCATTTATGCCTGCAAGATGCTTGCTATGTTACTGCTGCACATCTGACATTCTGTGTTATTGGGGATATCTATGCATGCTGTTGGACATGTTCCAGGATTGGGTAGAGTATTATTACCCACATACATTTTATAACAATGATACAACAGCATGTTTAGGGAATATTTGCCAGCAAAACCACCTCCCAAAACTCATCTGCCCATGTTACCAGGCCACATCACATGTGGGACCTAACCTGGGGCCTCCTCATGTACTGGTCCAGCACTACCTTCAGGTAGAACCACCTCAGAGAATGTTGTCACCCCCGGGGGTACACACAGACAGACATGATCCTGTCCGCTGAGGTCAGGTCCAGGGTTTGTTTTATAGCAGGCTTCACACACATGTATGGGATTTGTTACATCACCTTGAGGCACCCAGTACACATTCACAGGGTCCACATGCTCCTCCTCCTCCTCAGCCTCCAGGCCAGGCACTTTCGGAACAAGGACTGCTGTTGTGAGTTGCAGTGGGTGGGACGCTTGTTCCCATTCTGTCCATATTGGGGCCCATGGGGCTTCCACATCGCAGACACACACACCATCCAGGGTGTTTACCCACCACATGTGTCATATACCAGCCCTGTAGGCTGTCCTCTATATCTACCAACTCTGACCATCTCCACAGCTATACCTGCCATAATTCCACATATTCCCATTCCCTACTTCACAGACAAGGGTAATGTGGTCCCAACAAGGGGTTCACATGTGACATACCCATCCATGTTGCACACACTGTCAGCTGTATATATCTGTGTGTATTGCTATGTGTGCTGTTCCCTCACACATAGCATGCAACACTGTGGTAGTAATATAGGGGAGATGTATTTACATATATATATATATATATATATATATATATATATATATATATATATATATATATATATATATATATATATGGATCCCTATCACAACACTGACACGCCACAAACCCGACACCCAAAACATCGACACCAAAAGACCGAAAACGCACAAAACCGACAACTCACAAAACTGAACACCATAACACCGACACTCAAAACGTAGACTACACATTACACACAACTATACATGCACTAACCGTAACCCAAACCCTAACCCTAAGGTCCGACACTACCGCACACTTACCCTACCCGCACCCTAACCCTAACTCACTTAACCCACCACTAAACCTACAGTCCGTCACTATCGCACACTTACCCTACCCACACCCTAACCCTAACTCACTTAACCCCCCACTAAACCTAATGTCCGTCACTATCGCACACTTACCCTACCCGCACCCTAACCCTAACTCACTTAACCCGCCCTTAAACCTAAACGACGTCACTATCGCACACTTACCTTACCCGCACCCTAAGTCCGACACTACCACACACTCACCTTTCGCGCACCCTAACCCTAAATCCCTCACTATCTCACACTTACCTGTCCGCTCCCTAACGCTAAATCCCTCACTATCGCACACTTACCGACTCACGCACACACGTTGCCCATGTCGGTGTTTCGGCTGTCGGGATTTCACATTGTCGGTCATCTCTATTGTCGGTCTTCTTGAGTCGGTCTTCTGAGCGTCGGTGTTTTGGCGTGTTGATCAAGTCAAGGGGACCCATATGTATATATATATCTATATATATATATATATATATATATATATATATATATATATATATATATATATATTTATATGTGTGTGTGCTTGTATATATGTAGAGATGTGCATATAGATATATATCTATATATCTGTAGATATATATGATGTGTATATGTGTTTATATATGTGTCTACATATGGGTATCTGTATATCTGTGGACATACATGTATACATATATATATGTATATATATATATATATATATATATATATATATATATATATATATATATATATATATATATATATTTATATATAGGCAGAACAGAAATAGGAGAAATAACATTCTTGGGTGGTGTAAGCCAGGGAACCTTGTTGGCTAGGCTTACATAGGCCCTTGGGCTGATAGCCTAGTACCTACCTATGAATATATATATATATATATATATATATATATATATATATATATATATATATATATATATATATAAATATGTACACATATACATACCTATATATGGGGTACATTCAGACATCATGTCCATAATCTCAAAACTCCTTCCTGCACAGCTGCACTGTCCTGCCTTGCTGCAACACAGACATGTGCCACATATGGACACAGCCTAACATTAGGGGGGTATATGTAGGGCCAGATTGCAGGTAACCTTATTACGCACCTATGGCATTTCAGCATGCTGCAATGCAGGTTAACCTGAGTGTCCTGCCAGTGGTGGGCTATGGAACCCATGTGCCCATCATTATGGCATTACATCCACCACCAGCTATTGGCCACAGTAATATACATCCCTTCCATTACACAGCACACACTATATTGGCATACATCTTGTCATTTGGTGCTGCTCTACATGGGTATGGCCCACTACCCACAGGGACAGACTCTAATGTCCATAGCAGTTGTTCAGCTGAAGATCATTACAACAGCAACACCCCTTGACACATGTATACCATTCAACATCATCTACCCCAGTATTATGGACCAGGAACTACAGTCAATTACATGCATATATTATTCACATACCTGTTGTGGCGTTGAGGTCTGTTGTGGATAGTATCCTTGTACGATTTTTTTTTCACTTCTTCTCCTGCTTCCTTTGTTGTATTTACTGGTGCTGTTGTGGTTCAGGAGTTGTTGTATATTTATGGTTATTTGTCTCTTTCACTTTATTTCTCTGTGTTTGCGTCTCTCTCTCTCTCTCTCTCCAGTAAATCGATTGAGCTACTTGGAATAGATTGCAAATGGCTTTTGTGGGTGATGCACATGATCAGGTGATGAACTCTGCACCAATCAGTGTCCTCCACTATCTACCTGCTTGTAGCCAGCTGTGTAGTCCTTCCAATTCACACTGTCATGGCAACCCACTACTATAAATCCCTACATCATATGGGCTTGGTCCCTTTACCTATCCTGTATGGTGGACATCCTTCCTATGTGTGGCCAGCAGTGTTATAGACAGCAGGCAGCAATACCTCTTACAAGAGGACTTGCACACTCAGGCCAGCTACTTATTTGTATGAGCTTCCAGAACTACCAACAGAGAGTGTGAGCACTTCTGTATGCATTGTATAGCACCAGTGTTACAGGTCCTGTGAGTACATAGTAGTTTAACACGGACTGCAGTCTGTCTGCATAGCTCTCAACTGTGTGCCTATCCAATTGATGGACAGAGTTGTGCGTGTTATGTTTTGCCTGTCCACCACACAGGTCTTGTGTCATATATATCACTGGCTATGTACGTGCTGAGTGCTATCAGTATATGGCTACATCCATTTGAGTTTCTGACTTCATATTTCTGACTAAGGGTATGTTGCAGACTATCCTGTAACACCAGCAACTTGCTTAGTGTAGGACAACACTATTTCACATATGGACATGTGTTCCAGCCTCTGTCCTCCACTTACATACCAGGCTTTGTCCATATGATGTCATACAGGTGGGATGGAGGAGTCTATATTGAATTAACGAAAAACCTCTTGTGCAAATACATAAACATCAACATGTATACAGCAAAATGGCCGAAGAGCAAATGTCCAGAACTGCGAAGATCCAGAGATCGAACTGATATAGTTGTCCACGGCAGTAGGGGATTTCCTTATCTGGTATAGCTCCCTAAGGTAAGTGTGCAATTGTTACTGACCTTAGGGTTAAGGTGTGGGTTAAGGTAAATGCATATGTAGTAGTATGTTTAACTTAGATGTTAGGGTTAGAAATAAGGTTAACTTTAGTGTATATATAGAAATGTAGTTGAGTAGTGGAGTATATACAGTAATATATATTTTTTTACTTTTCGGATGTTGTTTTTTATAGTTAGATGTATTCGTGTGTCATGTAGGTTTTATTAGGATATGGGATATGTAGGTGAAATGTAGGTATCCGTATAGTGTGTTTTTTTTATTTTGTTTGGGTAGGCAGTATGTAGTGGGAGGTGGAGTTGGCCAACTATGGGGATTCAATGTTTTGTATTTCACGGATTTGTACAGTTGCTGTCTTTGCGTATCGCTGTTCATGTGTTGACGTTTACTTATTCATGCAAGAGGATTTTCAGTAATTAGTATAGACCCAGGATGGAGTACTGTTAACATTTTGTGCCCATGTTTTGTCAGGTCCTGGGTATGGGATTTGCAACAGTTGGTATTGTATTGCAGGGCAGATGTGTTTGTCTGTGGGGGGGGGGTATCTATACATAAAAGACGTATGTTGCTTGGACCCCCTCACCCCCATTAACAGTGCATGTGGTCATATATGTTTTTATGTTCTCTTTTATATCTATAGATATATGTCTGTATATACATATATAGATATATAGTTATGCTTACATTTATATATTGCTGTGTATATACAGACATATATATGAAGACATATATATCTATAGATGTATATATCTATATATATATATATATATATATATATATATATATATATATATATATATATATATATATATATATATATATATATATATATATATATATATATATATATATATATATATATATATATATATATATATATATATATATATATATATATATATATATATATATATATATATATATATACAGATATGTATATATCTATTTAGATATAAATATACACACAGAAAAATACATCTACATTTTTAAATACATTTCCTGTACTGTTGAATGACTGTGCTGAATATGTTTGTGAAAACATCAGGGTTATGTATATCTGATATTGCTTAGTGATAAATCACAATGGCGTGCAGGGTCTTGCATTGGCTGTTTATTTTGTTGCTGGGCAGAACAAGGGCTGTTGGATACAGAGTGCATAAGGCACTTTTAAGCAGTTGTAAGCGGGACTGCGCGGGTTTGTGTGGAGGTAAGCACTGCTATCTTCTGGTTACAGTTTTGTATGCTGATTTAGCTTCTCAGTGGCTTAACCTTTGTAGGCATTGCTTACCCTAATGCAAACAGGCTTAAACCTGCTTATTGCTGCTCAAAAGTTGTTACGCCTGCTTACTTTCATTCTAATTTCTTTAAAAGAAAAGAAAAAGGGTTGATAGGAAAGTGGTGAAAAAGGGGCACAAAGACGGAAAGACAGTAGGGAAAATAGCTACGGATGTGCAGGAAATGTGTAGGGAAGGTGCATAGTTGCCCATTTCTTCTAGAGAAACAGCTGTGCATATGCACTGAATTTGGAGGTAGATTTGGACACTCAAGGGTCAGGACAACAATATGTTGTGATGCCAATTTGACCAGATTACATGTGTCCAGTGGACACGTGTGCACAATGAACAGCTATGCATGGGGCGAAATTTCTTTTTTGGGAACAGATTGCCCTTTTTTTTCAGGTGAGAGTGGGATGTTGGGGAGGGTAGTAGGTATATTTGAGGAGGTAGGTTGGGTAGGTTAACAGCCAAGACAAACAAGATGCATACACAGGTGGCATATGGCACATGTGGGGGGTAAACACCTCAATGGGGAGGGGTGTTGGGAAATCAGAAGCCCATGAGCCACCTAGTGGAACAGTGGGATTGAGGTCCCCACCCATGGGCAGTCACCACTGCACCTTCACAGCCCCAAAGGTGGCTGTGCTTAGGGCTAAGTCAGAGAGCCAGGTCAACCCTCTAGTCATGACACATGGCTCTCAAGCTGGTGTAGCAGATCTCCAAACTGCTGGTTGAGCTCGCTACACACCACAACCCAGATCTGGCTATGGGGGACAGGTTCCTGTCCGCACCCGCTTCTGGGGGGGATGAGCCCCATCCCCTGAGGTGGTTCCACCCGACGGTGATGCAGGACTAATGGACGAGGAGGTCCCGGGTTGGGCCCCAGATGTGCTGGTACCGGTGCCATGGCCAACTGAGGTGGGACAGGTGGGTCCGCTAGGACCTGCATTCCCATACATGCTATGGTGTTTATGTTTTATCAACACATGTGGATTAGTAATAGTCAACACATTCCAGGATTAGGTATAACAGCATGCATAGATATTCCCATTAACCCAGACACCAGATATGGAATAGTTGCATAGCAAACAGAACACATGCATATATGGGACCACAGTGGTAATTACAACAGCATGCAGGTATATTGATGGCAGCATGCCACCAATGTTAGAGTATTTCAACACAGCACATGCATAGAAACATATCTGAATAATTATCGAACAATAAGACATATGTCCCAATATTACAGTTAACTCAGCACATACCAATTGAGTTGGGTATTTAGTTTGTTGCTGCAAATATGGTGGGGGTGGTCAATTAACAACTAGTATATTCCTGTAGTTCACATTACTTTCCTAGTCAGTGCGGTTATCTGTACCTTATAAGTATTAGTACACTACCCTATTGCCTAAGTTTGGACAGTGGTATGGCTGTCAACAACTATATACATGAATGGGTTTTAAATGCAGAATACACCTCTTACCTGGTATTTCTGTGGAGAAATTGTTTGTTAACACTAGCCGTTTCTACACATACTCCCAGATTCCAGGTTGATGTTATGCACATATCTGTCCACCTCTTTTTGCACAGACTCTGGCCATGTATTGACCACATGCAGGTGAACCAGGACATATGTAGACTATTGCCCTCTTCATCCTTTAGTGACTTACAACACTCTTATACAGGATTTCCTAGACAGTTATATTATCTAGCACAGTGTGTGTGACAGTGATGAGTGATACCTTATTATTCAGAGCAACTGCAACACTCACAATGCCATCCAATACCAGAGTAAACAGTACCAGTACAGGGTATCATTGTTTTATTTCTAGGCACAGTGTTCATATCTGATTGACCTGTGGAAGCAATGTTTGTTAGCACTACCTCAATGTTGCCACATAAATTACCAAAACCCATATTAATATTATGCGCATACATCTCACTCTGTTACTGTACACACTCTGGTCACAGCTTGACAAAAAGAGGCTGTAGACAGGACATACTTGGCTTATTACTCCTATAACATTTTGGGGAGTTGCTAGTGTGACAGGATTGTTCTTATAGATGTGTGATAATCAGTTGTATTTCCTGTTTGCTGCCTAAACATCTGGGATCATCCCACTGATTTCCCAGGGAGACAAGGTGACAATCAGCAGATATGGGCAATATACAAGACATTCTGGACATATCTGTACAGTTGTGGTGTATGATTCTGTATGCAGCCTACTACCACTCCCACGATTCCGACCATGGCTGTGGCTGCTCAAAATAAAACACTGTCCATCACAGTTGTGTGTGCTATAAAGATATTTCTGTATATCTCTTATCTGATTTCTGTCTATAATTCTCCCGTGGTTTTACATTCTGACCTTGTATTACAACACTATTATACAAGATTTCCTAGACAGTTATATTATGTAGCACAGTGTGGGTGACAATGATGAGTACTACCTTATTATTCAGAGAAACTGCAACACTCACAATGCCATACAATACCAGAGTAAACAGTACCAGTAAAGGGTATCAATCTTTTATTTCTAGGCACAGTGTTCATATCTGATGGACGTGTGGGAGCAATGTATGTTAGCACTAACTGAATGTTGCCACACAAATTACCAGATTCCACACTAGTGTTATGCACATACATCTCACTCTGTTACTGTACACACTGTGGTCACAGCTTGACAACATGGGGGTGTAGATGGGACATACTTAGCTTATTACTCTCATAACAGTTTGGGGAGTTGCTAGAGTGACAGGTTTGTTCTTTTATATGTGTGACAATCAGCTGTATTTCTTGTTTGCTGCCTAAACGTCTGGGATCAGCCCACAGATTTCCCAGGGGGCAGGGTGACAGGCAGCAGATATGGGCTCATTTACTGGACATTCTGGACATATCTGTACAGTTGTGGGGCATGATTCTGTATGCAGCCTACTACCACTTCCAGGATTCGAACCATGGCTGTATGTGCTAAAAAAAACAACAGTTTCCATCTCAGTTGCATGTGTTATTTGGATTTTATTGTCTGTCTTTTCACTGTTTTCTGTCTATGTCTCTCACAGTTGTACTAAATGACCTCTGGGGATTACACCATTCATATACAAACATTCCTATACATTTTATTTATGTTGCACAGTGTGGGTAACAGTGCTTAATGCAACAGTATTATTAAGTGATTGCAAATCTACATTACCATTTGATACCAGAGTAAACACATGCAGTCCAGCAGTTAGACCTTTACTGTCATGCTGCTATTCTTTTATTTACATGCAACCTATATGAGACTCTTCCTGCCATATTCTCTGGTGTATGCAGTACTTGCCTTAAACAATACAGGTTTTATACAGGTAATTAACTTACTAATACTTTTAGATTTATTTCCTATGACAGTACTTGCAAGAGTATTACTAACCTGCCTCACATTGCAACCTCTCCAAGCGACATCCATGGGCCTCCTTGTTTGCAGCCCACTCACTTGCCACTGTGAATAACATAAGAGGAATATTTAGCCATACCTCTCCATAATATACATGAGTTGGCAGTTATTAAAGAGGTAGTGGAGTGATACTTACACACAGCTGGGACCTCCCCTGTCCTCCTAGCCTCTTGGATCCACTGATCCAAGAGATCCCCCTTTCACAGCTTCAGGTCGGCATAGTGATGCCTGACCTACTCACCAGTTCTGGGTATGCCAGTGGCACTGGTCAGGTCACGGACGAGATGGTCCCAGGCTTCTGCTTTATATTGGGAACCCTGGAACTGGCCCTGCAGCAGTCTCTGCTCATGGTCTTTGACAGGAAGTCCCGCCATGACTCTGGACTCCTGGATACCCCAGGACTGCGCTCGAAAGCGCACACCTCTCCCATTCCAGACATAGTACCTGCAAGGGGAAGCTACAACCAGTTATGAGGTGTATTCCCACCTGTTGGGTTTAAATAGGGTCAATTTCCCACATTTTGCCATAACTGGATGGTTTTGAAAAGGCTAAGCTATGGGCAAACCTACTCACCTAAGGTTGGCATTGCTTAAAGGGGTATACCAATGGGAAAATTGAGTTAGCTGGACTACACATTGGTTACAACTTCTAAGCTGGGCTGTACAATGCTTAGCGTTGCTTAATATTTAATTAGCATTATATTTGCTTTTTGGCATTGATTTATTATTCATTACATGTTATATATGTTTCTTGTATCAATGATTCATGTGTATGTAGACTGTATGGAGTCCTTGTGTTTATTAGGGGACTTCAATACTTTATTACAATTAAACCTCACATCTGGGCTTACTGCAGAACTCCAGTTCACAATTTTATGTTATGTCATAGGTTATACAACATAAGATTGTATATAGATTCCTTTCACATGTTCATAGGTTGGTACTAGGCTATAAGCCCTAGGGCCTATACAAGCCTAGCTATAACAATTCCCTGGCTATTTCTTCCAGCACTATATACTTCCCTGGACCCTTTTGATTTTCCTATAGTGAGGATTTGTTTGGTGATACCTCAACCATATGTACTGCTGTGATGGTTTTGTGGTTAACTACTGTGACTGTAGTGTACAGGGTCCTGGGTTCAAGACCTGCAAAGGCTGTTTATTTTGTTTCTGACCAGAACAGCAGCTGATGCATACAGAGTGATTAAGGCACTTTTAAACAACTGTAAGCGGGTTTGCGCGAATGTAAGCAATGCTAACCTCCAGTTAAATATGCTTATAGAGAGTTAGCTTCAATATTGCTTAACCTGTGTATGCATTGCTTACCCCCATGCAAACAGGCTTAAACTCGCTTACAAGTGCTTAAATATACTTACTCCCACTTACTACTGCTTAATAGTGCTTACATTTGCTTACTAGTGCTTACTCCAGCATAACACTGCACTAATTTAGACAGTAATGTCCAATGGTTCTTGGGAAGGTGGGGGATTTGGAAGCTGTATGGAGCTGTCATTCATTATACATTTTACTTTCCATTTGTATCCCTGATTCCTGTGTACATATACTGTATGGGGCACATGTGAGTATCTGTGGACTTTGCAACATTATGACACTGACACCTCACATCTGCATTTAATGTAGTACTCCAGTTCACAAATATATGTTATTTAGTAGGTTATGCAACTAAAAATATTGGTCATAAAGTGATTTGACATGGAAAATAGAATGTGCTGCTGTGGGACTCGAACCAGGAATGACTGCTAGTAAGGCAAATGATCTACTCGCTACACTATTCCTGTATTGTTTTATTTGCATATATCTTGTTTTTTATCCTCTTCTGACATTTAAGCTGCATTAACCATAGCTAAGTGATGGGCAAACCCGCACACCTACGGTTAAGTTTAATCTGTTTCATAAAAAAAAATCTTTATATTTGTTGTTTAACTATTGCTCTTCTACACGTGGGGGGATGTTGCTGGGGGTATGCATACACCTATGAGTGGTCTCTCTCCTTCTTTTATAACTTGTCTGCTGTTCTTCATTGCAGGGGCATGTATATTCTAGAGCTCTTCTCTCAGACATGCCCAATGCACTCGTACCCGCTCCATGTAAGATTAGGAGCTCAGGCAGCATGCCTTCATTAATATGCATGGCGCGCTGCTGTTCTGCTCCTAAACAGCCACTTACATGCAGGACTAAGCTAGTCCTGCATGGAAGGATAGTGAATCCAGTGGTTCATGTTTACAAAAGCATCGGTCATCCATTCAATTAAGACCATTCAAAAATTTCTGTCATTCATCTAATTATTTTTAAATTCCTTACCCATTGTCATCTAATCAAGAAACCAAATCTTGTTTAAGTAATATTTTCCCTAACTCAGATAACATAATAGTGTTAACAAAATATTTATTTATTTATTGATATTTGATTACCAGGAAGGTCTGACTGGGTAGAAACACATTTTCAGGGGAGTACCAAGGAAAAAAAGCTTTAAATTATTACAAAACATTTTAAGGACAATAATTTTACAATCTTCAAAAATAAAACAAAAAAAATCTGCAGTTTAAATAATTATAGCAAATCAGATATTGTATTTACATGCTTCAAATTCTTTTCATCGTCCACATGCTTACATTCAATCTCTTTAAGGTACTATACTTCTTATGCTACCAGGCCCCAGTTGCCTAATGGAAAAGGCATTTGCCTTCTAAGCCAAAGGTTGTAGGTTCATCTCATCTAGGGAGATATAATTTTAGGAGTTTGGCATAATTGTTATGGTGTTTGCCTTACAAACTCTAGGTACAGCATTTGATTCTCAAATGGGGTAACTGACTAGGCTCAAAATGGTGCACAAGAGCAGTTAGCCTAGCACTAACCTATTTAATATTCTGTAATCAGTATCACAATGGGTTTCTGCTTTGCCTTTAATTCCCCATCCTTGTGTTGTATTTCTGTTATAATGTTTTTATTTCTTACTTAAACATTTTTAACAGAAAGGGACATACTTCTTTGTTCTTATATTGTAAGCAATGTTTATGTTTATGCAAGATATTTTCTACTTTTGGGACATTTCTTTTATAAATCTGTTGTTCTTTTTCAGAAAAGAATCTTTCATTATTTCATTCCACATCTTGCATTACTTGCATTATGTCATTATTGTTATTATATGTATGCCTTCTTTATTTTCTTTCTCTATTTTTTATTTATCTTTTTTAACCAGGGTACTCGCACTAGGCTAAACAGCTCTTTTTAGGTGAAACCTGAGGTGGTATTTATTCAACTAGTTGAAATTTGGCTAGGGCATTGGGGGAATGTCCCTACTCATCATTGTTTCAAGTGAGACCCATTTTGAATGAGGACTTCCTGTTTCCATTCCAGACTCAGAGATGGCCAAGAGAAACATGGAGGCAGATAGAAAAAAAAGGGGATAATGGGGTGGTGGAGAAATGAAGGAAAAAGGCAATATTGAGACCAGAAAATATGTATAAGATTCTGAGGAGATTTTCAAAGAACTCTCTTTGATGGAGATGAGTCAGAAAATGATGGCTGTATAATTGCAATACTCCAGTCAGGAGGACTGAGGAAGGACTTACTTAAAGAAATTGTGATACAGAGTGAGCTAGAAAATGAAGGAGATATTTCCAGGGAGGACATAATATAGAAAATACAAAAGGAGGACACAGGCCCCTGGATTCACTATCCTTCCATGCAGGACTAGCTTAGTCCTGCACGGAAGCAGCCATTTAGGAGCAGGACAGCAGTGTGCCATGCATATTAATGAAGGCATGCTGCCTGAGCTCCTAAACAGACATGGAGCATGTGTGAGAGCAGGGGGTGTGTCTGTGAGCAGAGCTCTCAGAATATACACACACCTGCAATGAAGAACAGCAGAGTATTAATAAGAATGAGCGAGACTGCTCATAGGTGTTCGCATACCCCCAGCAAAATCTCCCCACATTTACAAGAGCAATAGTTAAAACATTAAATATAAAGAAGTTTTTTTTTTTTATGAAACAGATTAAATTTAACCGTTGGTGCATGGGTTTGCCCATTGCTTAGCTGCGGTTAATGCAGCTTAAGTGGCACAAGAGGATAAAAGGCAAGATATACGCAAATAAAGCAATACTATAGTGGGCAGAGCATTCACCTTACGAGCAGTCTTTCCTGGTTTGAGTCCCACTCCAGTACAATCCATTTTCCAAGTCAAATCACTGTATGATCAATTTATTTTGCTGCATAACCTATGATAACATATATTTATAACATTTATATTTTTATAACATATATTTGTGAACTGGAGTACTGCATTAAATCAAGATGCGAGGTGTCATTGTTATAATGTTGCAAAGTCCACAGATAATGACAAGTGCCCCATACAGTATATGTACACAGGAATCAGGGATACAAATGGAAGGTAAAATATGTAATGAATGATAATACCATACAGATTCCAAATCCACCACCTTCCCAAGAACCATTAGCCATTATTGTCTAAATTAGTGTGGTAAGCAGGAGTAAGCAAGTGTAAGCATAATTAAACAGTAGTAAGCGGGAGTAAGCATATGTAAGCAGTGGTAAGCAGGTTTAAGTCCATTTGCGTGGGGGTAAGCAATGCTCACACAGGTTAAGCAATACTGAAGCTAACTCTCTGTAAGCATATTTAACCAGAGATTATCATTGCTTACCTTTGCGCAAACCTGCTGAAATCCGCTTACAGCTGCTTAAAAGTGCCTTAAGCACTCTGTATGTATCAGCTGTTGTTCTAGCCAGAAACAAAATAAACAGCCTTTGCAGGTCTTGAACCCAGGACCATGTACACAATAGTCACAGTAGTCAACCACTAAGCCATCACAGCAGTACAAAAGATTGAGGTATCACCAAACAGATCCTCACTATAAGAAATCCAAACTGAACATGTGAAAGGAATCTATATACAGTTTTATGTTCTACAACCTACTATATAACATAAATATGTGAAATGGAGTATTACATTAAGCTCAGATGTGAGGTGTCATTGTAATAAAGTCTTGAAATCCTCTAATAAACACAAGGACCCCATACAGTGTACGTACACAATAATTATGGATACCAAGCACAAAAATAACATGTAATGAATAATAAATCAATGCCACAATTCAAATATAATGCAGCTTAAATATTAAGCAACACTAAGTATTGCACAGCCCAGCTTAGTAGGTACAAAGCAATGTGTAGGCCAACTAACTCAGTCTGCCCATTTGTATACCCCTTTAAGCAATGGCAACCTTAGCTAAGCAGGTTTGCCCATAGCTTAGCCTTTTCAAAACCGTCCAATCAATAAGTGCGGGAAACTGGCCCTATTTAAACCCAACAGGCGGGAATACATCTCATAACTGGTTGTAGCATCCCATTGTAGGCACTATGTCTGGAATGGGAGATGGTGTGCACTTTCAGGTGCAGTGCTGGAGCATCCAGGAGTCCAGAGTCATGGCAGGACTACTTGTGAAAGACCATGATATGAGACTGCTGCAGGGCCAGTAGCAGGGTTCCTAATACAAAGTGGAAGCTGGGAACATCTCAACCATGATCTCACCAGTGCCACTGGCATACCCAGAACTGGTGAGTAGGTCAGGCATCACTATGCCGACCTGAAGCGGCATAAGGGTGATCTCTTGGATCAGTGGATCCAATAGGGTAGGAGGACAGGGGAGGTCCCAGCCATGTGTAAGTATCAGTCCACTACCTGTTTAATAATTGCCAGCTCATGTATATTATGGATAGGTATGGCTAAATATTCCTCTTATGTCTTTCACAGTGGCAAGTGAGCGGGCTATGAACCAGGAGGCCCATGGATGCAGATTGGAGCGGTTGCAACACGAGGCAAGTTAGTAATACTCTTGCAGGTACTGTCATATGAAATAAATCTAAAAGTAGTAGTAAGTTAATTGCCTGTATAAAACCTGTATTGTTTAAGGCATCTACTGCATACACCAGAGAATACGGCATGAAGATTCTCATGTACGTTGTATATAAATAAAAGCATAATAGCCTATCTATAAATGTCTAACTGCTGGATTGCATGTGCTTACTCTGGTATCATATGTTAATGTAGAGTTGCAATCACTTAATAGTATTGTTGAATTAAGCACTGTTATCTACACTGTGCTACATAAATAAAATGTGTAGGAATGTCTGTATATGACTGGTGTAATCCCAAGTGGTCATATAGTACAAATGAGAGAGACTTAGACATAAAAACAGGGAAAATGACAAACAACAAAATCCAAATAGCACACTCAACTGAGATGTGAATTGTTGCATTTTTAGCACACACAGCCGTGGTTCGAATCCTGGGAGTGGTAGTAGTCTGCATACAGAATCATACCCAACAACTGTACAAATATGTTCAGAATGTCCAGTAAATCAGCCCATACCTGCTGCCTGTCACCCTGTCCCCCTGTAAATCAGTGGGATGATCTCAGATGTTTAGGCAGCAAACAAGAAATACAACTGATTGTCATACAGCTATAAGAAAAAAACTGTCATTTTAGCAACTCCCCAAAATGTTATGAGAGTAATAAGCCAAGTATACCCTATCTACACCCCCATGTTGTCAAGCTGTGACCAGAGTGTGCAGAGTAACAGAGTGAGATGTATGTGCATAATACTAATGTGGAATCTGATAATTTGTGTGGCAACATTCAGGTAGTGCTAACAAACATTGCTCCCGCAGGTCTGTCAGATACGAACACTGTGCCTAGAAATAAAAGATTGATACCCTGCACTGGTACTGCTTACACTGGTATTGTATGTCATTCTTAGTGTTGCAGTTGCTCTGAATAATAAGGTATTACTGATCACTGTCACCCACACTGTTCTACATAATATAACTGTCTAAGAAATCCTGTATAAGAGTGTTGTAATACAAGGTCAGAATGTAAAACCACAGGAGAATTATAGACAGAAATATGATAAGAGATACACAGCAATAACTATATAGCACACATCTGTGGTGGACAGTGTTTTATTTTTAGCAGACACAGCTATTGTCCGAATCCTGGGAGTGGTAGTAAGCTGTATGCAGAATCATACCCCAGAAGTGTACAGAAATGTCCAGAATGTCCAGTTAATCACCCCATATATACCACCTGTCACCCTGTCCTCTTGTCATATCAGTGGGCTAATCTCTGACATGTAGGCAGCATGTCATATAACTGACTGTCAGGCCTGTACATTATTTTTATTGAAAGCAAACCTGTCATTGTACAATTCACTAAAGGTTTAAGAGGGCAATAGTCGAAATATGTCCCGGATCAACTGCATGTGGTCAAGACATGCCCAGAGTCTGTGCAAAAAGAGATGCACAGGTATGTGCATAACATCAACCTGGTATCTGGGAGTATGTGTAGAAACAGTTAGTTAGTGTTAACAAACAATTCCTCCACAGGTAAACTAGGTAAGAGGTGTATACTGCAGGAAAAATTAGTTCATGTAAATAGTTGTTGACAGCCATACCACTGTCCAAACTAAGGCAATAGGGTAGTGTACTAATACTTGTAAGGTACAGATAACAGCAGTGACTAAGAAAGTAATGCAAACAACAGGAATATGTTGTTGTTGTGTCTTTCAGCTTTTCCCAGTTAGGGGTCGCCACAGCGGAACTCCGGTCCTCTAATGACTGGCAGTAGATTTTTACATGCCGTCTTGCCGGGCCTGACGCACAACCTTCAACGAAGGAACGCCCATTCACGCATGTCACCACACAGAAGACACTCTAACTGAGAATCGAACGGGACAACATCTTACTGTGAGGCGACAATGCTACCGCAGCACCACCACCGCAGTGTGCAGTTGTTAATTGACACCCCCCCACCATATCTGCAACAATAAACTAAATACACAACTCAATTGGTATGTGCTGACTTAACTCTAATGTTGGGACATATGTCCTATTGTTCGATAATTATTTAAATCTGTTTCAATGCATGTGCTATGTTAAAATACTCCCACGTTGCTGGCATGGTGCCATCAATGTATCTGCATACTGCTGTAATTACTACTGTGGTCCCATATATGCATGTGTTCTGTTTGCTATGCAACTGTTCCATATCTGGTGTTTGGGTTAATGGGAATATCTATGCATGCTGATATACCTAATCCTGGAATGTGTTGACTATTACTAACCCATATATGTTGATAAAGCTTTAACACCATAGCACGTATGGGAAAGCGGGTCCCAGCGGAACCACCTGTCCTACCTCAGCTGGCAGTGGCACCGGGCACCTGAATGTCTGGGCCCCAACCTGGGACCTCCTCGTCCATTGCTCCTGCACCACCTTTGGGTAGAACCACCTCAGGGGATGGGGCACTCCCCCACCTGGGAGTGGGAATGGACAGGAACCTGTCACCTGTCTCCAGGTCTGGGTCATGGTGCGTAGGGAGCTCTGCAGGGAGGTCGGAGATCTGCTACACCAGCTTGAGGGCCATGTGTCATGACTAAAGGGTTAACCTGACTCTCCTACTCAGCCTGCAGCACAGCAGCATTTGGGGCTATGAAGGTGCAGTGGTGACTGTCCATGGGTGGGGACCTCAGTCCCACTGTTTCCACTAGGGGCTTATGCAATTCCTATTTCCAAACAACCCTCCCCATCAAAGTGTTTACCTCCCTCATGTGTCATATACCGCTCCTGTATGCATCTTGTCTGTTTTGCCTGTTAACCTACCCACGCTACCTCCCCAAATATACCTACTATCCCTCCCCAACATCCCACTCTCACATACAAAAAAAAAAGGGGCAATCTGTTCTCAAAAAAAAAAAATCTCGCCTCATACATATCTGTCCATTTCGCACACGTGTCCACTGGACACATGTAATCTGGTCTAATTGGCTTTACAACATATTATTGTTGTCCGCACCCTTCTCTCAGGGTTAAGAGTGTCCACATCTATCTCCAAATTCAGTGTATATGCACAGCTGTTGCTGTAGGAGAAATAGGCAGATTTGGACCTTCCCTAAATGTTTCCTGCAGATCCCTAGCTATTTGTCTGACTGTCTTACCCTCTTTGTGCCCCTTTTTCACCACTTTCCTATCAACCCTTTTTCATTTCTTTTAAAGAAATTAGAGTGGGACTAAGTGGGAGTAAGCATTTTTAAGTAGCGGTAAGCGGGTTTAAGCCTGCTTGGTCAGGGCTAAGCAATGCCTACACATGTTAAGCAATTTAGAAGCCAACTGAGTAAAGGAAACTGTAACCAGAAATTAGTAGTGCTTATCTCTGGGCAAACCTGCTTACAACTGCTTAAAAGTGTCTTAATCACTCTATCCAACGGCCCTTGTTCTGCCCAGCAACAAAATAAACAGCATCTGCAAGGCTCAAACCCAAGACCCTGCACACCATAGCCAATGTGATTTATCACTAAGCCATGTCAGATATACATAACCCTATCTAAAGATATATGTCTACATATATATATATATATATATATATATATATATATATATATATATATATATATATATATATATATATATATATACACACATATATATATATGTCTATATATATATATATATATATATATATATATATATATATATATATATATATATATATATATATATATATATATATATATGTGTATATACAGATATATATCTATAGCTATAAAAGAGAACAAAACAAATGCATATATGACCACAGGCACCATTAATGCTGGTGAGTGGGCTCAAGCAACATACGTCTTGTATGTACTGATATTCCCCCTGCCCCTCACACAGCCAAACAGGTCTGCCCTGCAATACAATACCAACCGTTGCAAGTCCCATAACCAGGACCTGACACAACATGGGCACAAGATGTTAACAGTACTCCATCCCACCTGTATGATGTCAGGCTGGTATCAATAACATATCATGCAGTTCAGTCTGGCTACTGTAGGGAATATACAATGTGGAAGCAATAAACATTCCTAAGATACATATACACAGACACATATTTGCAGATACACACATATATATATATATATATATATATATATATATATATATATATATATATATAGATAGATATATATAGATATATATATGTATATATATAGATAGATAGATATGTAACTACACATACATGCACAGAGATATGTATAGGAATATTTATTTATTATTTATTTATTTATTTTACATTTGTTGACCGGGCTAGTCTATCTGGATATATGTCCATTTTCAGTAGAGGCCCGGGGAGAAAAGCTCCAATGAGTATTACATGGTTTCAGAAGGTGTTACAAAAGAAGTAATAACAAGTATAAAACTAATAGTAAACAACTAGTATATAATTTTTTTACATATTTAGAGGGTGCACATCATACAGAACAGCCGGTATGCCTACAGTTGCCACCTTACCAACTGGACACTGTATGAGTCACCCATACAAAAGACAATTGTTGCCCAAAAAATATGCACCCAGAGAGGTCAAAGGATATAACACAACACACAGGTTTGCATACATGAGAAAGCTTTATTTGTGTACTATTACAGTTGTATATGCCACGTCATATAGCTGTTTAGACTCTGAAATACATATAAACAGACTAATGCAACTGTCAAACCGATACATTAATACAGTAGGCCAGAAAACATTACATATATTGCTGTCCAGTCCAAGGCCTTCAAGTAGTACAACAGTAAAGACAGACTGGGCCACAGGATAACAATCAATCAACAATAAGTAATGCAGATGTATAGTCCAGCAGCCTCTATCTACACTCTGTACACAATCCCTAGTGGGTAAATACCTCAGCTGACACAATGGGATGTAGCTGCTACATAACAAGGCATAACTGAAAGCATCACAATCACACTGACAAACAGAACAGTCTGTATGGCAGGAAGCAGTAGGCCTGCATTTACCCAAGGTGAATTGTATGGTAATATACATCCAGATACCTTAAGACAGCTTACCCCTGATACCCCTCACATGTTGTAACAGCCTAGGTTAGTAATGGTGCACCCCCCCCATAGACTGACATACAGGGCCATATAACACTGATACATACACTGGCCTCTGGACCGCATAAGGGCACACATGTGTTGTTTTGATGAAGCCCACACATATATGGACCCACCCACAATATGTGTGGGAGCAACAACAGCAGTGGGATGATTGCAGGAATGGCAGCATGACATACTCACAGGCCACTACATAACCCCTGACAGCATGTCATATGGACAAAGCCTGGTATTTAGGTGGAGGACAGAGGCTGGAACACAGGCCCATATGTTAAATAGCATTGTCATACACTAAGCAAGTTGCTGGTGTTAAAGGATAGTCTGCAACATACCCTTAGTCAGGATATGAAGTCAGAAACACAAATGGATGTAGCCATGTACTGATAGCACTCAACATACACACACGCACACACACACACACACACACACACACACACACACACACACACACACACACACACACACACACACACACACAGTGATATATCTGACACAAGACCTGTGTAGTGGACAGGCAAAACATAATACGCACATCTCTGGCCATCAAGTGGATAGGAACACAATTTAGAGCTATGCAGACAGACTGAAGTCCACGTTAAACTAGTATGTACACACAAACCCTGTAACACTGGTCCTATACAATGCATACAACAACAGTACTCACACTCTGTAGTTTTGGAACCTCATACAAATATGCAGCTTGCCTCAGTGTGCAAGTTCTCTTGTTAGAGGTATTGCTACCTGCTGTCTGTAGCACTGCTGCCCATACACAGGAAGGATGTCCACCATACAGGAAAGGTAAAGGGACCAAGCCCATATGATATAGGGATTTATAGTAGTGGGTTGCCATAACAGTGGTAATTGGAAGTACTGCACAGCATGTTGCATGCAGGTAGCAAGTGGAGGACACTGATTGGTACAGAGGCCATCACCTGATCATGTGCATCACCCACAAAAGCCATGTTGCAATCTGTTCCAAGCAGTTCAATCTATTTACTAGAGGGAGAGAGAGAGAGAGACAGACAGAGAGAGATAGACAGAGAGAGAGAGAGAGAGAGAGAGAGAGAGAGATAGAGAAAGAGAAAGAGAAAACAGAAAACAAATCCAGAACCACAACCACACCAAAAACAGAAACAAAGGAAGCAGGATAAGGTAAAAAACCCTCCTACAAGGACACTGTTCACAACAGACCTCATCCCCACAACAGGTATGTGAAGTATATATGCATGTAATTGACTGTAGTACTTGGTCCATAACACTGGGGTAGATGATGTGGAATGATATACATGTGCCATCAGGTGTTGCTGTTATAATGATCTTCAACTGAACAACTGCTACGGACATTAGAGTCTGTCCTTGTGGGTAGAGGGACATACCCGTCAACTGTGTAGAGCAGCACCGACTGACAAGATGTAAGCCAATATAGCATGTGTTGTGTAATGGAAAGGTTGCATATTACTGTGGCCAATAGCTGGTGGTGGAAGTAATGCCATAATGATGGACACGTGGATTCCAGAGCCCACCACTTGCAGGACACTTAGGTTAACATGCATTGTAGCATGCTGAAATGCCATAGGTGTGTAATAGGCTTACCTTCACTCTGGCTCTATATATACCCCCCTAATGTTAGGCTGTGTCCATGTTTGGCACCGGTCTGTGTTGTAGCAAAGCACAACAGTGCAGCTGTGTAGGAAGGAGAGTTAGAGATTGTGGACCTGATGTTTGAATGTACCCCATATATAGGTATGTATAGGTGTACATACATATATATATATATATATATATATATATATATATATATATATATACATACATGTATGTCTACAGCTATACAAATACCCATATTTAGACATATATATATATATATATATATATATATATATATATATATATATATATAAACACATATATACAACATAATATATATCTACACATATATGTATATGTATATGTGTATATATGTTTGCTTGTTTGTGTCTTTCGGCTTTTCCCGGTTAGGGGTCGCCACAGCGGAACTCCAGTCCGCTAATGATTGGTAGCGGATTTTTCCGTACTGGGTTTTACCAGCCCTGATGCACAACCTTCAACGAAGGTACGCCCCATTCACGTATGCCTCCACACAGAAGATGCTCTAGTTGAGAATCGAACGGGACAACTTCTTGCTATGAGGTGACAACACTACCGCAGCATCACCACCATAGATATATATATATATATATATATATATATATATATATATATATATATATATATATATATATATATGCATATATCTACATATATACAAACAAACACACATACACACACACACATATATGTATGTAAATACATGTCCCCGATATTACCACTACAGTGCTGCATACTATGTGTGAGGGAACAACACACATAGCAATACACACAGATATATACAGCTGTAAGTGTGTGCAACATGGATGGGTATGTCACAGGTGAACTCCTTGTTGGGACCACATTGCCCTTGTCTGAGAAGTAGGGAATGGGAATATGGGGAAGGATGGCAGGTATATTTGTGTTGGTGGTCCAGGGTTGGTAGATATAGAGGCCAGCCTACAGGGGTAGTATATGACACATGTGGTGGGTAAACACCCTGGATTGTGTGTGTGGTCTGCGATGTGGAAGCCCCATGGGCCCCCATATGGAAACAATGGGATTACTCAGATCAGCTGCAACAAGTAAGTAAAACAATTTTTGTTTACTGGGGTGGGGGTGATACAGCATCATGTTGCAATCATGTTCAACCTCTAAGAGCAGAAAACTACTCCCCCTTCCCATGCTATGTGAAGTAGCAAAAGAATTACAGAAAAAAGGCCCTTGGCATCTCTTACACAACTTTTTTACATTTTGAGTGAGCCAGCTCTACTGGCACTGCCTTATGTCAGCAGTTTGTTTTTACTATTTTTCCCTTTCACGGACGTCTGCATAAGTGCATTTGTATGTTTGTGATTGTGCTAACTAGTTAATCCCATACAAGTGTCCCTTTTCAGGGGTGAGCAGGGAATACTATCTGTTGACGTTGTTAGGAATCACAACACAGGTAAAGGGAGGCTGAGGGAATCTGAGTTTTTAAAGTCATTTTCTACCCAGCAGGGCAGAATTTGTAACAAGTAACTGACAACAACATTTTAAAGCAAACAATTCTTCACTTACACACATAATAGACTCTCTTATACTGTCGGTTCTATGCAAGTATTCTTATTTTTAATGTTTCTAATATGCTTCTGCAATATACACCTAAATTTTCTCTTACTTTCACATATATATATATATATATATATATATATATATATATATATATATATATATATATATACATATATGGATCCACTTTTTAATTTCGAAAGCCCAAAATATCGGCTTTCAAATATCGATCCCAGACAGTCGAGATTTTGGAATCTTGAAATTAAAAAGTGAAAAAATAAATAAATAAAACAACTAAAACAATGTTTTTTGCAGGGGGGCAAGCCCCCCTGCACCCCCCCAACCCCTGTAATTTAAATGTACCATCTCTGAGATCATGCTACAGTGAAGTGAACGGTAATGCTCCTGTTCTTCTTACCATTCTCTTCAGTGTAACCCGATCTCAGAGATGGCATATTTAAGTTGCAGGGGATGTGGGAGGCACAGCTCCCCATGTTGGGGTTGCATGGGGGCTTTCCCCTCTGCCAAAACATTGTTTTAGTTGTTTTTTTGTTTTGTTCCACTTTAACATTTCAGATGGATGAAGAGTCTGTCCATTCATATAAACAAATATGTTCTTGTAATATAAGTACATATATTACAGTAACCACAAGGGTATGTGCCTGTGGATGTACTAATACTAGAACTAGAATTCACAACAGGAAATACAAAATAATTATGCACTAATATATCCCTTAGATTTTTCCTCTTTCAGTATGATATATCTATAAATGGACTCAAAATGTTGGCTAAATCACAAAATCTAAACAAATATCGCCAGTAATACTTTACTAAATCTATAAATTTAGAACTAAACACTCCATAAGTAGAGACAAAATATATTTTTCTCCTTTCATTATTATTGTTGCAGTCTTTTCTACACACTTTAAAACTGTCAGAAAATCCACTATATTTCATAGGAATTTCAGCAGTACCTTCAGTGACTTTATTAACAGCAGCTTGTATTACATCTTTATCATATTGTTTAGACAAAAAGATGGAATACATTCTCTTAACCTCCATATTAAAGTCATAATCATTGTTACATAGTCTCCTAAGCCTTAAACATTCATTATATGATAGTAAAGAGATGGTGTGGGGTAGATGGCAACTAGTGCCAAACATATATTTCCCCCCATCTTCAAATATCCTATGAATTGATGTGAATAACTTGTCATTACTAATAGTAAGTGTGATATCCAAGAATGTAAGCTTCCTACTAACTTGCAAACCATTAAAGGAAAAAACAAATCTGTTATGATGTAACCATTCAATGAATATATTAACTTCTGATAAACCCCCTTTACAGATAAATATAAGATCGTCAATAAATCTGTAATATTTAATTACAAATTTCTTAAAGAATTCTCCATGATATAAATGTTGCTATTCTATGGTTTTATGGGTCTATGTCAATTAAACGTATGCTTGAAATGTCAAATGACATATGGTCGAGACCATATGTTCGACATTTCAAGTGTTCAAAGGTTGACTTTTAATGGCGCCATATGGTGCAGAATGGGAGAATTTCCCTTTTCTGCACTGAAGTGCGGTCTTGGAGTTGGTATATTTAAGTAGGGGGGTATGGGGGTTGCAGGGGGGCTTGCCCCCCTACTCGCACTGTTAGTGTATGTTTTTCTTTCTTTTTTTTTATTACATATTCAAACTTCCAAATATCGACCATATGGTCTGGAACATATGATATTCGACATTTTGGAAGTTCGAATATGTGACATAGACCCTGGTTTTATATACTCCTTGAAGGCTTTGCCGAAGTGCTAGAGAAGGATTAAACATTTTTATTAGTTCCTGGCTGTTGTTTTTTGATATTTTATTGTTCTTATTGTTGACTGATATTGGTGGGTTGTAATGACAGATGTTGGCCTTTTATGATTGAAATTTTCTGAAATTGGTAGTAGTTGGCATCTTGTGGCAGAGTATGTAAAATAAATGCTGATAGACACAAACTATGCTTATATCCACTCCTCCCCTTGAAATGATGTCATGTTGTATTTTGCAGGTGTTGCTGGATGCCTGAATGTTGATTCTTAACCATAACGAACTACACTGTAATCTTGGCAGAAATTAAATGTAATACTGCTCAAACCCAGATACATAGTCCAACTAAATTTGTTATGGGGCTGACAAAAACACACAAATATCAAGTGATTCTTGACAGTCCTCCACTAAGAACATCAGTAAGATGTTTGTAGTATTTTCCATGCATCATAATATGATAATACAGAAGGACGACTGACATCTCAAGTACATGGCCGCAGTATAACAGGTGTCAGACCCTGCAATAACAGCAGAACACAATGATAGCTAACAGAAGCCAGGCAATGTATGAGCTTCAGATGACCGATGTGCAGTTTCATCCAGTTTCTTCATGGCATCAAGATGAAGAGCCTTGCCTCTGAGATTCTGCTCTTCACTGTCCATCCATCACAAACAGAACTGTGGATGCACTATGCTAGCCAGAATGAGCTCTTCACTCTCCAGAAGGTGATTGAACAGAGCCTCAATGCCTTTAAGAAGAGCATCATCTAGCAGCACAACAAGCTTCACAGACTGCCTGACTTCGGGTAATTTATTTTTCAGGCACATAATGGTAGGGATCAGGATTCCCATGAAGATTTTCAGCTCTGACTGTAGGATGTCCAGACCTATTGCCTGGGGCTGAATTGCTTGCACAAGCTCAGCACAAAGGTGATTTCTGCAGGCCTGAAGATGGCAATTCCAATCTGTTCACAAATCTCATTCAGCAAGCATTCACTCTGAGTTGCAATTAGGTGGATTGTCTCCATTGCATAGAAAGTGGAATTCCATTATATTGCATTGGGAATAATCAATGCCAGATCACACTTACTTCAAACCAACACAGCAGCTTGGGTGCTGCGACTAGCCTTGTTCCAAGCAGCATAGCACTTGGTCATGGTGCTTCGTATGATCTTTTTATACTGTGCATCATTACAAGCAGCTTCAGAATTGTGCACAGCAACTAGAGTCAATGTGTGTGTGCTGCACATTTCGGGTGGGCAGCAGTGAATAGGTGTTCTTGCCTTGTCCTGACTGACTAAGCATGGCTGTCATGCTGTTGTAAATCACTTCACCATCATCATCCTAACCTTGGAACAGAATGCCTGTAATCTCAGATCTCTCACTTTTGGAGAAGATAGTGAAAGTCTTTACAAGACTGCTGTCATTGTCAGTAATTGTTGCACACACCTTTTGATTCATCTTGTACTTGATGTGAATGCTCTCAAGAGTTGATGCTATGAGAGTGTATGTATGCCTCCCCTGTAATCTGCAGCATGACAAAGCAGCTGACTTTCTTTGAAGTTTGTCATAGTTGATCCAGTTTGTGGTGACACCAAAGAAACTATGATTATGATGGGTCCAAATGTTAATTATAGAGAAAATAGTTGAAATGCTTGCTAAGATTTAAATCAGATTCTCTTTCATATCACTGAACTGTCTCTCCTCTCTTTCATTGTGTAGTCATTGTGAATCATTATATAAAGTGATATTTTGGTTGACTTTGTTGTTAGACCTATATGACATTTTCTGTAAACATTTTTGTGTCCTCAGCATTAGTTTTAGCAGATTAGCCTAATGTACATTGTTGAAAATGTGATGGGTTGTAACTTATTATGGGTCTTGTGTTGCTGCCTGTGTGTACTTTGGTTTAAGTATTAAATTGTGACTCTGACTATAAAGACTAGTCTTTGGGACTTTGTAAACTGTAAAATACTATCATCATTATTGTAACACTGTGTATACAACTTTAATACACTCATATTCATGTGCAGTAACCATGTATTCCTCACACAAGTACTGTGTGTAAATAAATCTGAATATGAGAATTGATAAACTATATTTATATAAAAGTAACTCAAAAGTAACTAGTTACTTCCGTTAGTAACTAGTAATAGTAATATATTACTTTTCAGAAATGTAATAAGTTGTTGTTGTTGTTTGTCTTTCGGCTTTTTCCCGGTAAGGGGTCGCCACAGCGGAACTCCAGTCTGCTAATGATTGGCAGTAGATTTTTTTACGAAACACCAAGGTGCCAGCTCGACACCCAACCTTCAACGAAGGCATGCCCATTTACGCACGCATGTCTTTCGAATGCTACTCAACTGCGAGGAGGACATGCAGACTCCACACAGAAGGTACTCCCAAGCCAAGCTGAGAATCAAACGGGAGAACCTCTTGCTGTGAGGTAACAATGCTTCTGCTGTACCACCGCGGCTTGCCCCTAGAAATGTAGCAAGTAATAGTAATATATTACTTTCACTTAAAAGTAACTAGTAATAGTAACTTATTAAGTAAGTAGCACAACACTGGTTATGCATGTTGACAGATGGGTAATGGGAGGACTGTGTGTACTATCTTTGTGCAACCTCACCTGTATGTGTGTGTGTGTGTGTGTGTGTGTGTGTGTGTGTGTGTGTGTGTGTGTGTGTGTGTGTGTACTGTTCTGCAATGCTGTACAGGTATTAAAGTATGTTTCTTGTTTTCTCCCACAGGTGGCGAGGTGGGTCAGGGCCCCTCCTGCATGCAATCTGATGTTGGTGTCCATACGGAAACATAAGATGATGATAGTACTGTTGAGGCATGGGGGGGGGTTTTCAGGGGCCGAAATTGCACCATCATTTGACATCCCCCTCTTAGTCACCCTAACCCTGCACACAGTTTCAGTGCCTATACATACTCTATCACCAGTGGCCATAGCAGAGGGACAGTGGTTGGTGGCAGTGCACAGGAGTTTGTGGTATCCATGCCTACTGTGTCTGGTAACAGCAGGCAAAGCCAGATGTCCAGCAGGGCACCACATGGGCTGTTGTACCAGGGTGCTCATGGTAAGGCCGCTGGTTATCATCCCCCTGGCAGAAGTGCCACAACTGGTACCACCAGGAGCATGTTTCAGGTGGCAAGGGGGTGCAGGCACATATGGAACTGTACACCAGGCAGGGCCTGAGGCTGCAGAGGGCTGCTCTCACATCTGCAAGCAACAACTTCCATGAACTATCTGGTGCCCTCCATGCTCATACCAAGGTCATGGATAGATGGTTTGGTGAGATGGTAGGCCTCATTGACCTTGGTTTGTCTGTGCTTGAACATGTGGTGGGAGTGCAGCGATGGCCGGTTGGACCTAGGCCAGCAACACCAACAGCTGGCAGTCAACGTGGACGTGCTAGGTCACCAAGGCGCTCCCCTAGTGGCAGTACCAGCCCCAGCACTGCAGGGGTGCTGTCCACACCATAGCAGGCCACAAGCATGTGGGCCTGGCCAGTCCCAGAAGGGACCTGGTTCCAGCCGACATCTGTCATCATCAGGGGAGAGTAGCACATCGAGGCCTTTACCTGGACATGCCCTTGGCACCCCTGCCAGGCACAGTCCACGTGCCTGTGGCCATAGGCGGTGAACTGCACACCCTGCCAGGTATGGTCTGCAGCTGTCCAAAAAACACCTGTATAGGGCAGCCACATAGCAGAACAGTGTGCATGCATACCCACACGCTATATGAACACACCTAGGGCAACCCCATACCTAAACACACCGCATCACCACACCCAGTTCAACTAATTAGATCCCTCACCCACACATATGGTGTCAAATGTATGGCCCACCCTCGGCCTCCGGCAAATCAACAACACACCCTGTGTATATGATGACACCTGTGCCACATTCCTGTCATCCATAACATTGATGCAGGGACAGGCTAATATGGTTCTGATGCACACTGTGACTGTACTACAGTGTACCAATGTACTGCAGTGTAACATGTTGTCAGGAGTAATGTTTAATGCATACACATCAGGTAGTGTAGCCATCCAGCAATGATGCATTATAGCTGTTAGTAACACTGGGTGATTGTGGTCTCCATAATGTTATCCATTTGTGTTGTAGGTGTACATGTGTCAGCAGGAGAATGGTCTGCAGTCAAATTCCACAAGGGGTATGGCACTGTGGTGACACAATGGCTGTGACATATCTGGGGTACAGTTGAACACGTCACAGGTTTGTATAACAAACAGTTATTGCCTATGCCACATAGACATGTGACCCAGTGGAACATGTATAATCAGCAACCTGATGTAGACCCATCCACATACATGCACACTCCTACTTGGCAACACTGGGACTGGACCCCTACCTAAGTATGTATTGCTACTGAACTGTGTGGCTTTCAATGCACACACAAAACAGCGTTTAGGGTGAAGTGTGTTCCAGGTTACATGTTACATGAAGAACATTCCCAGACATGTACAGTATGGTAATGGGAGATGTAATGGTTGTATATAGACAATACATAGTGTGACATTCCATCATATACACATTAACAGACACATAACAGGCAGACACACATCTGAGAGACCTGGGCCTATCAGTGCTAACTAACTTCTCAGTGTGTCCAATGTGTTACAGGTAGATGGCACATAGGCACATGCATAACTGGGCTGGATTGTGCTATCAGTTACCTGTATGGTTGATGGTGACAGTGGTCACCATAAAGTGGTACATGGGACATATACCAGGTGTACCATGGTGTAATGACAGTGTACACAGCACCCACATCCCACAGTGGACATTGTACTCACTGGAACCCATGATGACACTCTGACATACCCACCATCACACATTGCCCATGACTGCGATATAACCCATTGTATATCCCAACAGTGGTACTACAGGGATATGCATCTAATGCACATGCCACAGGTATAGTAGGGTGTTGCATTGTCATGCCTAACCTATGGGCAGCAACAACACTATCTGTACTACTATGTGGCAATGTGTATTGTGATAGGAGTATGTGGCCTTGGAATGCTGTACCCTACAGATATACAGACATGCACACATGTACACACTTGCCAGAACTCAATGGGTATCCCATGCCTTTCGACCTATTTGTACAACACTGTTGTGCTGCTATTGCAAGGCTCATGTAGCCATTAGGGAGAAGAGTGTAGCAGGGTACATGTAATGTCCAATACAGCAGCAGCCACATCTGACTATGGCAATGGGTGTTGCAGTGGTTGTGAAGGCCCTCATGGAATTCTTAACAACAGGTATACTAACACACAGACACTGTTATCCTCAGTAATGCACACATACACATGTGTCAGTACTTGGGAGCATTGCTGCAGGTGGTCATAGCTGTATACCTGGCTATTGTCCACGGAGAGATGGGTTGTGTAGGGGATATGGGTACAGTGGTATCATGCCACCTGCCATGTGCCAGCAGGCAATCTATCCACAGACACCACTGTGGTGACCCTCAGGGTGACATGAAGCAGCCAATCCTCTGGGTCCCTCCTGCAAATGGCCACTTAGGTGATCCAGTTGACATGTATGCAACATGTATTACAACATATGGTTAGTGTCTGTGATGGAGACATGTACCCAAGCATATTCTGTTAACTGAGGTAGTGTAGGGGAGGTACCCTTGGCATGTGGTGCATACAGGGTGTTTTCAAATATATATGCCCATTATTACACAACTAGGCAGACATGTCAGTGTCAATCAAGCATAGGTTGCCTGTATGTACCCAAGCTGGATACCTGCCATCTGCACATCTGTACAAGGACTGACAGACATCAGCTTGGCAAGTAGTTATGCAGTAGGATGAATGTGTCAACAGATAGATGTTTTACCAACAATATGTATGCCATTACTACATGTTGGAAGCCAGCACTGACATGTGATGTACAGATGGTAGTCCACAGTTACATTCCACATGTCAGATCATTATCCAGTAGGGGATATATACTGTGATACAGATCACACACCAGGAACACGACAGTGAGGCCTCAGAGTCCAGCTATGTCTGTAGGTGTTCTTGTTGTCAGTACTACATTTAGCACTCTACTCTTGCCTGGTGAAGCACTGTCATCAGTAGCACCGCCATGATACACTACATGCCAGTGTGATAGCACATACCCTGAGTTACTACCCCTGTATGTAACACATTCACATGGATAACAGTGCCGTACAGGTTTTATATACTTGTGTGTTCAAGACATGACACTCACATCCCTTGCTACTGTAATGGCAGCACATAGATGCATATATTGTACGTGGCATTACATGTACTTATTACATATGTCATTACCCTACTATGTTATCAGACTGGGTGGTAAGCACTGGTTACCAGGGCTAAGCCATGCTTAGCATGTGGTAACATTGCTGCAATATAAAAGCTAAGAAGATTTGCGCACTAGTAAGCAAAGCCTACCTGGTTTAAGCACCTGTATGGTTAACCTTAACTAAGCATCACTTAACTTCATGCAAGCCCATGCAAACTGGAAAGACCACAGAAGTACCTCATCAAGAGGATCACTGGCCTCAAGCAGATGCCTTATGCACCTTGACTGAAGAAACTCCAGCTGTACTCGGTTGCATACCGCCTACTTAGAGGTGATCTCTGCCTGACATACAAGGCCATGTCCAACCCAGAATTGATGGACATGGTCCACCTAAAGAAAACAATATCCACTCGAGCCACACGCTCCAGGGATCTAAACCTCACCACAACAATAAATAGGACATGCTGGAGGGATAGATTCCTGTCGCAGAGACTTCCCATGCTCTGGAACAAGATTCCAATCTACATTAGGCAGAGGTCCTCACTAACCCTCTTCAAGAGAAACCTTGAGGAGTGGATGGGAAACAGAAAGTTTACCCCAGGGATCACTTCCATTGCTCTGCTAGACAGAGGCACAGGGAACTAATGTAAGGGGCGGAAAAAGCCAACACATTCTGGCTAGGCTTATAAATGCAATTGGGCAGATAGCCTAGTACCTACCTATGAACCTATGTACCTATGAATCGACTTAAAGCTGCTCAAAACTGCCTTAACCACTCTGTATCCAACAGCCCTTGTTCTGTCCAGCAACTAAATACACAGCCCTTGCAGGTCTTGAACCCAGGACTCTGTACACTATAGTCATAACAGTTAACCACTACGCCATGACCACAATAAAGACAGTTGTTGTTTTTCCAATATATCTGTCACTACACGTTTTGAATAGTATTGAACAATTGCTTTGACTTCCACAATTGTGTAGCACTTGTTACTGTTATGACTGTTGGATCACATATGTTGTTATATAAAAATGAACACATATCAGATACATATGGTGAGTTACATCTGGGAAGGTATACACAAGCGTGATGTTTACACATGACAGGAATATGGATATATATATTACTAAATAATAATTTTTTGACTATGTTCCCTACAAATTTTATTTTTTTTGTTTTACTAAACATATATATTTTTTTTGTACTTTATTTTTTTTTATTTGTCTCCTTGTAATTTATCTGTGGAGCTTTTCTTTTTCACCCTCTACTGAAAATGGACATATATCCAGCTAGACTAGCCCGGTTAACAAATGTAAAATAAAATAAATAAATAAATAAAATGTTGATATATGTCTACATGACATACTCATGTATATTCATACATATGTCTGTCTACACATCTGTATAGTGCATCATATATATGGCCATTTGTAGATCTCTTTAGATATATATATATATATATATATATATATATATATATATATATATATATATATATATATATATATATATATATATATATATATATATATATATATATATATATATATATATGTAAATATATATGTATGCACATCCTATGTGTAAAGATATACCTTTTTATGTTGATATATATTTAGATATCTATAACTATATCTGCATACATATCTATTCAGATATACCTATTTATGTTGATATATAAGTAGACATCCATAATTATATGTGCATATGTATCTATATATCTGTATATGTGTAGACATATATTGTTGTGCATATGTATATGAGTGTTTTTATGTATGTGTGTATATATATATATATATATATATATATATATATATATATATATATATATATATATATATATATGTATATATATCCATATATGTATGTAGATATGTATATGTGTATATATCTATATAGATATATGGATAAATAGGGGTTATCTTATATATGTAGACTGTTGCTACTGTAATGGGGGTTATCTTAACAGACTTGTTGTGTGTGGGAGGTCATATTTGCTTTTGACATGTGCGCCATTGGCTACTGACAGACATCCTAAGGACATCATAGTACAGTACCACTACTAGCACAGTAATGATCCTGTGGACTACAGCAAAAATATGACCAAATATATGTGGACAGTGTGGCTCTCTGTGGTCAGTCCAGAGGTGTACACATATCCCCTGTGTGCCAGACATGTGGATCATGCCTCCTAATGTGGATGTTAATAGTCATGTACATGGGCATATCGTGTAAATACTGGACTACATATGCCCACACAGTTTATCCATGTACACACATCAGTCTGTCCTGACACATAATACCTGGTGGTGCAGAGGTCACATGGCTACATACTACCCAGTAGTTAGTGACATACACCTGTACAGAATCCCACTGCTTTTTCAGAAATACACAACAGTTATGGTGCCCTAGCAGCAGTATGTCTTGCAAATAACTGGACATAACAGCACACTGGGTAATTACACTAAGCTGCTAGGCATGTTACAAAGCACTGTGCAAACTACAGGCAGACTGCCACAACACTGGACTACATTTTTTATGGGGGAATACACATGTACCTGTGATCATAACAGGCTCTACACACATATCACAGCACAGAGTAATAGACACCTGTGAGAAAGTGCATACCCACAGCCAGTGTAAATACAGCCAGATATGGTACACAAGCTTAATATGACACTATATGGACTGTCTAATAAATATCATCCTCATATGTGCTACTCACACACTAACCCTACATTCACTGGGTCATGACACAGTGCAGTCCGATGGTTGTCTGTGGTATGGGACACATGTGTGTCTGGCCCTACAAACATGTAAGCCAATAGGGTACCATACACTGGAGCAGCATGTAACATTAGATAGAACAGGACCAAGAACAATGGCATCTAGCACAGTCTGTGCACAGCCCAAGGTATGCATGAATAATACACATACTGTTGACAAATCACCCTAAGTACACAGACCCCAGTACTGTACACACAACTGCAGAATGCCCAAGTTATATCCTCACAAACATCTCCTACTATACATAAAATGTCTAGCAGTCTGATATCTGAGTGGCTTATTATCAGATATGATTTCAGTAAATAATGGTGTGCAGAACATATGTATCTCTTACTGCATAACATATGTACAAAGGTTAACAGACATGTGGACATAACACTGTCATGACAGGTATTAAAACATGTAGAACAGTCATATCCACCTACACCTTGTTAAACCAACATTACTCCAAATGCAGAATAGCAACACTTACATTCTGTCATCATGTCTGGTACATCCCCCTCCTGTCCGTTGGCCTGTTTCCACAGTGTACGTTGTTAGAGGTAAATCCCAAAACCATCTCTGATGCTGTTTGCCAAACAGCAGATATAGGTCCTGCTCACAGTGAATGAAAAGGCACAACACCAACATGATGTTCCTAGATATTGGAGTATGTTTCTATGCAACTGGCATTGGGAATGTTACCACATCTGTTCCACAGAGGACTGCAAGTCATACAGAGGCCATCAGCTGATCATGAGCATCACTTACAAAACACAAGCTGCTGCCTAAGCAAAGCAGGTGTACTTCTCCACATCCACCAGATAGGATGTGAGAGAGACAGAGACAAAGTAAGTCAGGGAGGGGGTGGGAGAGTAAAACCTAAGCATGTTTGTGTCACACACCTACCAGTATGGGGTTTCAAACCCCTGACTGACTATGTATTCCTATCAAGTATCTATGCAGTTATTGCATGTGCCACATAGCTTACATGTTGGGGAGCTGTCCAAAGGTATATGTGATGGTGATTGACTTTTGCAACAGAGATATAGTAGTGATACTGTAGCGTGCCTGTCCACATGAACAGGTGTCAATGTCAACACAGCCACACTCTCTCAGTGATGCACACACACATTGACACACTTGACAGGGTCAGGAATAGACTTCCTAACTAGTTTGCCACAATGCAGTAAGGCGCAGGTATCACATGCACCACAGCGGTTATCCGGAGGTTATATGGGCAAAGGGTATGTGAAGGCATCTGACATTAGACAGAATGCTTCAGCAGGCCATTGGGAGTTGTAGTGAGTGTGAATGTGGTTGAAAGCATCATACACCACACACAGACACAGAGTGCCAGTACTGACATGCATGGGTGCATTGCTTCATGGGTGTGTAGTGATTGACTGTGCTAGAAGGCATTCAAAGGCTAGGTGAAGGGTATACCTTGGCATCAGGCCACATGACAATGGTCTGCAGTGTGGCTCAGGAGTGTATTGTCTGGATTGGCCCACACTTGGATATTGTATTCACCATCCAGTCACCTGGGTTACTATTGTGTGTGGCCAGTGCTGTGCAATGCTTGCCATGTATGTGTTCTATAGTCCATTTGGGATGTGCACACATCTCACATGCATGTACAGTGACATGTGGAACTGTATCTGGGGTGTCTGGCCCATGCTGTGTACACAGATTGTTATCATCAGATGTGGCAGTCCTGGCCTCATGTGGCGGGAACTGGTAATGGACACCAGTTTGACCCTGTACCTACATTGATAGCATAATACAGGTATTCCCTGGTGTCAGTGGCATCTGTGCATACAGGGCATGTATTTAAGGCATGGTAAGTCCTTTGCGGGTCACATTTGATGGCACCACAGTTGTTGCAAGTGTCCAGTGGGGAACATAGTGAAGGTGCACTGTCTGCAATTACGTACCTATTGTACTGATGGACAGGTTGCCATGCCCATTGAAGTCCACTGCAATCACACTATGGTTGCTATCTATGGGCAATATGCAGGGTACTACCAACATAGCGGTTGTTGCCTGGGCAAGTGTGTTTGTGTATGAGACATGTGTAGAGAGTGTTCTCTGGGTAATACAAGGGTTGCTTACTTTGTTTGCCAGGCCTTGATGTCAGATGTAGGAGTATGGATTGGCACCCTAGCCTATTGGCTATTTGACATCTGTTATCCTTGTAAGGTGAACATTGTGACATACAGTAGGGCCACCATATAAGAAATTTGCAAAACCCGCTCCACAATGAGTTCAGTTGTTGCACACTCACAGCCACCTCCACACAGGATATGAATGACAAACTCAGGCACACACACACACACACACACACACACACACACACACACACACACACACACACACACACACACACACACACACACTTGCCATGTCTGGGATTAGCACTCCTACCTAACTAGTTTGCCACACTACAGCATTATGCAGTTATAGGATGCGCCACAGAGATTACTGGACTACTCCTTCCCCAAAGGTGTATTTCACTGGGAATGACATCAGCAGGCTTGCCATAGTAAGGCTATGGGGAGGGCAGTGTGTGTGCATGGGCCATAACCCATTCATCTAGAGGTAGACGCACCACACTCAGGCGCACACAGGTTTATATTTCACAGGTACGTGTATACAGCTGCTAGATGACTACTGCCTTGTACAGTCATGTTGCACAGCTAGCACTATCACCACAGTCTTTGATGCTGAGGGATACCGTTGGCTAATTTCTGTGGTGTATGACATTTGCACATCATGTGGTTGTAGTGATTTGGCTGTGTGCTGGGTGGGACAGTCCTCATGATGGAAGGGTCTTTGTCACTGTCACTCTCTTCCACACATCTATGTATGTGTACTTTTGGCATATTATAGTGTGTTGTTCTTGGATATATGTGTGTATTACTATCCTTTGTGTGTTCAAAGCATGACTGGTGCATACTGAGGAGTGTATGCACTAACATCTGCAACTGTCAGATATGTATGGTCCACTGCTGTTGGCAAACATGGGCTTCATTTGTTTAAGTGTGTGAGCATGCCCAGTATGCTCTTCTGTATTGAATGTGTGGATCCATTCCAGGTAGATTGTACTTCAGTGCAGACTTATGTATTCTACACCTACAGGTAGCAAACTGTTTCTGCAGGGTATCTGTAAGTCAGTTGGCAATATGGGGTCAAACTGTGCAAGGGATAGTGGGTACTGTAGCTGATTGCGTCTGTGCTGCTTCTTCTACATGGTACTGGTGTTAGCAGAGATATTCAGACATGTGTACTGTTATACACTGTGATGTTTTATGCCCTCAAATACTGTCAGGTAGACATTTTTGCTCACAGTGATGTCCTGAGGAACACAGGGTGAATGCAGCTGTGTCCAGTATTGTGGTCAAATGCCTACATATTCCTGGAAAGTTATGCCATTCTGGAGGGGGAGCTGCAGACACTTGCTGCTGGGTCTGTGTAACCAGTTCAGCACCTTGGTACAGTGCTGGCAGAGGATCCCATACTTGTACATCCATTGATGTGACAGGCCTTATCTTGCTGTGGCAATACCTCACAGCTGTACAGATTCACACAGTTTACCCAGAGGCAGGGTCATCAGTCAGGACATTACCCCTATTGTGGTGTACGGGCAGGTTTGTATCCACCCATTTTTGTGTTTGCAGCCAGGGATAATATGTGCACATGGATGTGTCTTTGACTTTGCACATTCCGTCCTGCCCATGCTCTTAACCTCCCCCCACCATTATGCTATCCTCTTCCATACATTATGCAAACATTCTCTGATACTTTCCCTATAGTTATCACCTCAACATGGCTGTGTTTTAGTGTTGGTCCACAGTTAATGCAGTGGGACATGGTGGACATGTTACTGTGGTTTCTCCACATGGCCTTGCATATGGGTTATTTGGAGTGTGTTATGTTGTTATTTGGGTGTCCATGACATAACATACATTGGCAGTACGGGTGAGATGTAGGCCTTTGGCAGAGGCCTGTAAACCATTTGGTGGTGATGTAGGCCAGTTGTAGCAGGCTGCTGCATTCTGTCAGTCCTACAGTACCAGACTGTCATACAGTATGTTTCCCTGGGGTGACAGGGTAGGTGTGCTAGGTGTTCATGCCAATACTTTCTATCAGTATTGATCAGGTGGTGTGGATGCTGGCAGGGTGCTGCTTACAGCTAGGGACACACCTGCATGGGACACCTGCACTGCATGCTGCATTCTTTCACTATTGCCATACACAGGAGGGGGTCAAATTGTACCCATTCCCAACAGCAGGGTTAAGACCAGAGAGGTACCTGTGCGTGGCGGTTGGGTGAGCTGGGTGCATGTGTGCTATGGACACTACTTGCATCTGACTCACAGATATGCATGGGACATTCCAGTTATGCTGGCATGTGCAGGGACATCAGCTGTTTCTCAGTACATCCGTCCTATCACCTTTGTGATATGCAAGTGTTCGGCCAGACGGTATTCCCTACTACAAGCCCAGATAATTTGATGCATACCTGTATGTACAGTTCCAAGGGTGTGTCAATTTCACGATTACACATTATACACTGTATGTCTGGAGTACTTTTCCCTGTGTACTGCTTGTATATCTAGCCCAACAGTCATGCCATGTCCATCTTTCAGATGATGACAAGTATTACCGACATACATTTACAATGGCTTACTTCTAGAATGTGTTTTACTGGGGAGCATTGTCTTTGCCACTGCAGTTGTGAGGACTTGGCCCTGTCATCGGCAGTAGTGGGCAATAGCCACCAGGTCAAAACTCAACATGCATACATACTGACCATTCTCACACAATATGAAACACACACCAACCTAACACACACATACCTGCATATTGTACAAATGCTACAATCTATCCTGCTACCTTTACCACCTCAGGTCATCTGTGCTCCACTGGTATTATACCTAAACATACATGTTACTACATGTCTACATCGAATTGGAGGGGGGCACACCTGACTGTTACTACATTTCTACATAGGATTGGGGGGTAGCACACCTGACTGTGGCAATGTGTCTACATTGGATTAGGGAGGCACACCAGAATGTTACTACATTTCTAAAAATGATTGGGGGGCACAGTTGACTGTATCTACATTTCTACATCGGATTGTGGGGGGGCACACCTGACTGTTACTACATTTCTACTTAGGATTGGGGGCACACCTGACTGTTACAACATGTCTACATCAGGTTGGGAGGACACACCAGACTTACTACATTTCTACACAGGATTGATTGGGGAACACCGGACTGTTTCTACATACCTACATAGGATTGTGGGGGCACACCTGACTGTTTCTACATTTCTACACAGGATTGGGGGGTCAGATCTGACTGTTTCTACATTTCTACACAGGATTGGGAGGGCACACCTGACTGTTTCTACATTTCTACATAGTATTGGAGGAGGGCACACCTGACACTTATACACATTTGGTATAATTGCACTGGTATGTCAGGTACTCCATTTCATTCTGTAATGTAACCTATCATGATGACTAGAGGCATATCATTGTACTACAGGTCTTAGGTTTGATTGACCTACATATCAGTTTCTGACTTCTTACCATTTATAACTAACATTCCACTGCCTGACCTGATGTAGTCTGTCTGTGTAGGCCTGGGGGGAGGTTACCCATAGCCATCATTCAGAGGCCATAACATGGCCTTTGTTTGTGTTTGTCTACACCTGTTCTGCTGGCTGAGACTGTTGTTGAGTATGTGAACCTCCCTCACTGGCATGTGTGTGTCATATGGGCACACATGTGGCCCAGCACATTTCCTGCAGTGGGTTTTCTCACCATGTGTAGTTCTGGCTACTAATGTGACACCAGTATTTATTACAGATCACATGCTGCCACTATAGGTGTCTCTTCTCTGCTGTCATTCCATTCACCCACCCAATTCCCTTGCATGCTCACATACATACCATAGATACAAGTAACAACACATACTCCTCCATTCAGCAATTGGTAAGAAGAGTGACTTACCTTGTGGGTGTGCCAGTATTGACAATGGTGCTGGAGGGCTACCTATGTTGGATACACATAGTACACTCCCTATACATGGTTGAGCACAGGTAATGTCATGTTTGGCATCCCTTTTACTGTATGTGTGAGTCAGAGAGAGGTGTCATTCCCTGGGTCCCTCCTGTGTCAGTGTATGTGCTATGCATTGCCTCTTTGCCAAGGCCAGGGCATACTGGGCATACCTCCTTCTGCCTACTGGGGCAAGCTCAGGTAGTTTCTCTTTTGTGTCACTCTGTTCCTGTGCTGCAGCTGTTTCTGCAGGAACATATTGTGTAGCACAGCACATGCGATGACAATGTGAGTACATGTCACTGGGGAGTATTGCAAGGCTCCACTGGATGTGTCAAGACACTGGAAACGTGACTTGAGCATCCCAAACACATGATCTATTATAATTCTGGTCTGTGCGTGTGCCTCATTATGGAGTTCTTGTTTGGGTGTGTGTGCATTTCTGATGGGTATCATCAGCCACGGCTCCAGTGCGTAACCAGTATCCCCCACTAGGTGACCATGATGGATGTCCCCATTGGCAAATCTCTGGTACAGCTGCATCAGATGCCAGATGTGGGAATTGTGATAGCTTCCAGGAAGTCAACACACACATTCATTATTATGCCCTGGGCATTGTACACAACCTGGCAGCTGATGGAGGTGAAGCCCTTGTGGTTTATGTAGACCATACCCCGCTCACTGGGTGGTGCTTTGATGCATATGTGCGTGCAGTCTATAGCACCCACTACCTCAGGGTATTCTGATATTTGGTGGAAGAGACACATATTGCTGGCCAACGCCTCACAGGTGTTGGGGAAGTATACATGCTCACTTGCATGTGCTGACATGGCATCCAGGAACTGGTGGAGTACCCTGGATGCCGATGCCTGTGAGATCCCCTTGGTATCTCCAGTTTGCCTTTGGAATGTACCTGTGGCTAGTATTCTTAGACCTACATATACTTTGGTATCCACTGGGATGGGATCCCCTCTGTTAGTTCTGCATGTCAGGCGTGGCCGGCACAGCTCAACAATTTGCTGTAGATGGTCCCTGTCCACCGTATAGCACTACACTATCTCCAGCTTATGTAGCCCCTGGCAGGTTACCCTGGGTTCTTACACTCTTCTCTGTCTCCTCACTGTGGGTTGGTCAACAGCATTCTCATCCTCAACACATGTTGACGTATGATAGCTACTGCAGCCTCCATCATTTTGTTGTTTTTGTTTGTTAAATTTCCCCAATTTTATACACCGGTGGTGAAGAGTATGTGGGAAACAACAGAGGGAAAGGTGTTTGCATAGATTATAGTAGTGTTCTGGGCTGGGCTGGTCTGCTGCCTGTGTAAATGGCTGATTCTGATACATTTCACCTGCCAGCTATGCTGGTTCTCCTTGATTACCTTCCTACTGCTGTTTTCCCTTCCCATTATCTTCCTGTTTAAGCCAGGGGAGCGCCATGCAAACACAGTGCTCAAATGTGCATGGAACTACTATTTCCTAGTTTACTTTTTTTCCCCATAAAACCTGGTGCGTGGTGCGCACACACATTTAGGCCATGTAAAGAGTGCTAGGCAGCCTCAGACACACCCCCTTGCTTAGCTCTGCTAAGCTAAGGGCAAACCAGAGCCATAGGGCTCCAATCTACTTACAGTATGCCTGACACACACCCCTATGATATCAGCTAACTCCTAGCCTTGCACCAAGCTATTTCTGCACTTACACTGTTGGGTGCTGACTAGCATTAAGGGGAAATCTGTGATTCAGTATAATTTCCCTTAGTTGCATATGATTGCCTGCTGATGCATAGTTACAGGTCCCACACTCAGCCTCCCCCCTTAGCAATCACTATTCACTGACCATGTTGTCTTCTGCCTGCAATTGAGTATAATGGCAAAATAGTGATTTTAGTTAGAATGCTTATTTCAGTTTTTTTTTTTTGGGCTGATCCCGTATGCACACCATGCCCTATGCTTAAACAGCTGAAATCAGCTAAAAAAATATATATTTTTAACTGTTTTCCATGCCAATTGCCATATATTTGGCCATTGGCATGCTTTACACATTATATGCACCCTTTATTTGGAGCTGTCATGGCTCCGTTTTGTAGTTTGCAGAAATGTACTGAGTTACTAAACTGAGTAAATTTTTGCACACTACACTAGTCCTACACAGTTGGCTGACAGCTTCCTGGATCTCAAATTCACCTCATTTGCATGGTTTTCACCTGTAAATGGGGTAATTTGCATACAGGAGCTGTGTCCATGCAGGAATAGTGCAGCAGCCCTCATGCATGCCCCTGCAGCTTATTCCTGGATCGCATGGTAGCCATATTGCCTCCTGGAGCTCCTGCACTGTTCCTGCACACTGTGCAGGGCTTATTCAGTCCAGGGGTGAGACAATCCTGAAGAATGTGATCAGATGAAAAAGAAAACATCTGCAGAGAAAGTAAAATAAGGTAAAAGATGAGTAGCAGAAATGAAAAAGGGAGAAGAAATTGAAAAATAGAAGTATGTGTTAAGGATTCAAAGTAAAGAAAACAATAAAACAGACAGGTAGGAAGTGTGAAGCAATTTAATACCTCCTTTGGGTGTAAAATCACATAAGATAACATTTACTGTTATTAACAAAGATACATTTTGTGATATTACATTTTAGACTGTTTTTTTTTCAATGGAAAATTTTCTTGGAGAATATAACAAAGAAAGATTGTAACCTGTGTACTCTTTATGTGATAAAAGGATTTAACAGGGAAACAAAAAAGAAAATGCAAGTATAATTTCAAACAGAGGTTGAGAGAAACTTTGAAAGGACATGTGAAAACTTTATGTAAAGAAGTACTTGATATTGCAAAAGTTTATGATAAAACGGGTTTATTGTCTGGCAGGAGGGATTGTAATATTGTGTTTAAAATAGAAACAGAAAATAATTACACATATACAAAACACGATACATGTGGAGTGGAATACATGTATTGTAAAATACTGGGGACAACCCAACACAGTTTATTTTTTTTTTTTGGAAAAGAAAGACGTCTGATAAGTAACTGTGATAAAAGAATGTGTTATATTTGTGGGAAAAAATGGGACATGATACAAAAACTATGAATTTAAATGTTATAAATTTTATGAAATTGGACATTTATGGATGGATTGTAAAAATAAAAAGAATAAGGAAAAGTAAAAAGTAAAAGAAGAAAATGAAAAACAGAAAATTTAGAAGTAGTAGAAATGAAAGAAAAATAAAGAGAACACAGAAGAAGGCTCTGAAATAAGTAATGAAGAAGACATAAACTTGTTAATAGCAAAATAATAAAAAATATATATTGGTAAAAGGGTAAAAGAAAAGTTAACTTTACAGGGATAAGAACAAAAGAAAACAAGAAAATCTGATGAATACAGATATATACAGCTAATGGTTGGGGGCTGGTATAATGGTTAAAGTGCTACAAATTTTTGATTCTCACCTTTGTGTGAAATTGGCTAGGCCTAGAATGGCTCATTAATGCAGCTAGTCTAATACTTAGCTACGTACTTATGAAACCATGAATCTAATGAAAATGTTAAAGTGTTTTCTATAAATGTGAATAGTATTAAGAATATAATAAGAAGAATAGGAATTTTGGAGTGGTGTAATACATGTAAAGTAGATGTAATTATTTTAGAAGACACAAGATTTTTAACAAATGAAAGATTACTGGGATAAAAGTAGGGTTGCCACCTTTACAAATGCCCAAAGTGGGACATTTTTGGTACAAATGTTAGATTGTGCAGGGCTAAATATACCCACGGCCAGTACAAAGGGCAGAACTTCAAATTTTTGCCTAAATAAAAGCTTATACTTGTATTATTTTAGTTGTTTATTCTGTTTCTTATAATATTTAGGTAACTGTCTTATGCAACTATTACATAAAATATAGGAAATAATTTTGTTCTAAAATCTCAGGACATTTGCCATTTTTACAACTTTTTTGCAGGACACAACTGCCCAAAGAGGGACTGTCCCTCGCAAAGTGAGACGGGTGGTAACCCTAGATAAAAGATAATCTGAATTTTGAAAGTGAAAGATGTTCTGGAATAGCCATATTCTGTAGAAATAAAGTAAAGATATTAGAAGTAACTTTAGTAAAAATGGGAAAATTAGCCACTGTAGATTTAAAGTGGAATGAACAAGTATTTAGAATTATAACATTATATGCTTATACTAATTGTAAAGTAAGGGAAAGCTTATTTCATCATATTTTAGACTATGTAGTGATACATATGACTATTGTAATAACAGATTACTTTAATTGCAATTTAATAGGAAAGCATAAAAAGAAAGGAAATAATATAAGAACAATGTCAGAAGTTATAAGATGTGATAAGTTAAAACACTGGGACAAAAATTCATGGACTTACAGAAGGAGTATGTATAAAACTGTAATAGTAATATATTATTTTATAGTATCAGAAGGTTTCGTTATAGGAGAAGGGAAAGCAGCTGAAACAGGATTTTCTGATCATATTGCAATATGGAAAGAGATAAAGGAAAACAAGGAATGTATATAAATAGACAAAGAAATAACAAAGATAAATGACAAAGTCTGGAATTAAGAAAAAGATTAGTAACAGTTATGGAAAGGTCATATTACTATCAGAAAATTTTATAAAATCTGGTCTGAATGATGGATAATCTTTAAGGAACATATATAAAAAAAGTTTTTAGATTTGTAATATGATGTGCTAAAAGTAGAGGAAGATAAGTATTAAAGAACATATAATGCTGCATTGGAAAATTTAAGTAATGGTGTAATGTTATGAAGCATTTTAACAAAGGAATGAAATATATAAAAAAATCAGGAAAAAATACAAGAATTGTAATACAAGTAAAGATATTTTTACAGGAAAATGAGAAATATCAAATTACTTAAGCAGATTAAAAGAAGAAACAGCAAAAAGTGGCAAAAATACTACACAACGTTCAAAAGTGAACTCCATCTCTCCATGAAGTGTAAAAGGTAAAATATTTATTCACTGTACTCATGCTCATAAGTACTTTTGTCCCTTTGAAGGACACAAGCACTTATGAACATGTGTACAGTGAATAAATATTTTACCTTTTACACTTCATGAAGACTCGGAGTTTACTTTTGAACTTAAACAGATTAGAAAATGAAGATAGTAGTGTATTGAGAGAAATAAAAAAAATGTAAAGGAGAAGTAGAAAAAACTCATAAAAAGATTATGATTGTTGTAGTAAAATATGTACAAGAAATGTTTACAGAAAAAAACTGAAGGTAGTGAAAAAAACATGGAAAGTAAAAAAGTTAACATAATAAGAAAATAAGGAGTTAGAAAAGGAGAGTTCTTTATATGAACTAGATAAAGTATTAGGACAAGTAAATATAGTTACAGCTGCAGAGCCAGATGGAATAGGGTATGAAATATATAAAAAATTAAGGGATATATATTTTACAACGAATGAAATTTCAGTGTTAGATATGAAATTTGGTAATAAAGATATAAGTAGAATTCAATGGAAAGAATACAACAGAATAAATAAAAAACTGTCTATCATTCAAAAAAAGGCTTTTTGGATAAATGCAGTACTGACATGAAAAGTAGTATACTTAGCAAGTGCATTTATGTTGCCAACAGTATTTGTAAAGGAATTATTGATAATTTTTCATTTGTATGGGGTTTTGGATTTAACCCAGTAAAAAGAAGACTTTTACATTTAAATAAAAAGGAAACAGGTTTAGGGCAAATTAAGCCAGTGATATATGCTGATCATTAAATTTGTACAAATACTTAAATTGGATAAATGAAAAATATGGGAGGTTAGAAGTACAATTATATAAATATAAGTAAGATAAATTTTGGAGTATGGAAGAGTAAAAGAGAAAAGGATTGTATAAATGAAGAAATAGAATGTTACCAAGAGAAACTATTCTTTGTGGAAAATAAAAACTGATGACATAGAAAAAGAAAGAAATGTATAGTGTACAGATCTAATGATAAAATATTACTATGTACGATAATGGGAACATCTAACAGATGACAAAAAATTAAAGCTATAATAAATAAGAAGCAAACGGCGTAATCAGAAAATAGAATGTCATGATTTTTTGTTTAGACTTGTAATAGATTAATTACCAGTAAAAGGAAATATGTCATACAAAAAAAGTGATAGAATATGCTTGGATTGTCAAGAAAAAGATACCACTGAATATGTGCTGTCTAACATACTAGCTCTAACAACCTTGATTAGACAAAAATCTAATATATTTATTTTTGAATTGCACAAGAAAACACAAACCCCCACCACACATACATATCTTTTATGTCCAAGATTCCTTTCCACGCCCATTTTTCTTTCTTTCTTTCTTTCTTTCTTTCTTTCTTTCTTTCTTTCTGTATTTATTTATTTTATTTTACATTTGTTGATCTGGAAATTCCGACTGGATACATGTCCATTTTCAGCAGATGCACAGGGAGAAAAGCTCCATCTCACATATGAATAACATTGTACAGTATATCTTGGTATAGAATGCTAACTAGATAACATACAACATATTGTAGTAAAAGCTCCAATCATACAGATAATAACAGGGTAGTCAGAAGTTCATATATAATACATAGGTAACAGATAATAACAATTCTACTAGACATTAAAAGACTAGCAAGGCTATAGGGCATTAGAAAATAGTCATAATTAGTCCAGTAAAGGGAAAGGTATGGAAAAGTGAGAATTAGTGTAGGATATCACCTGATTAACTTTGACCTAGTAATAGATGTATGGTAGTGTATAAGTAGGGTAAAAAAGATAAGAAATATATCAGCAAGGAGGATGGGTGGGAGGGTAGAGATAGAAAGCATGGTGAGGTGAACAGTGATGGGTTACATATATTTCTCTTAGAGAGAGGAGAGATAAGTTCTTGACTGAGTAGTTATGAGAGTTAGTCTGTGTTGGTACATGGACATAGCCAGTGTGCCATGAGATGCTGTTTGAGGCTTTTTTAATACAGAGTGCAAGGTTATTTGTGTGAGGTCAGCTGGAAGTGAGTTCCAGACTTTGCCCACAAAGTTAGAAAATAGGGAGTCACTGGCTGAGTTATTAGGTTTGTGTGTTTGAACAAGCAGTTTGCTTGAAGAGTGAAGTGGCCTGGGGTTACAATAGGTGTTGATGAGATTTTTTAGACCAGGGATGTTTTCAGGGTAGTTGAGGACATACATTACTATAAGTTGATTATAATGAAGTAAACTGGGAAGTTCTATCCACCATAAAACTTTGAGGTTTTGGCAATGATGTGTTCGATATTTAGATCCTGTGACAAATCTGGTGATATGGTTATAACAGTTTGTGAGAGTTTACCAAGTACTGATTTATTCACGTTAAGTAGGATAGGTGAGGTGTACAGGAGGGTAGAGAGTAGGTGTGTGCGGGCAATTTCAGACCTAGCTAATGGGGTAAGGAAAAATTTATTTCTATACAGAGAACCAAGTTTTTTGTTAATTGTTTTGATAGTTTGATTGACATGCATATCAAATTTGAGGTTATTATCAAACTATTACCCTTAAAAGTTTTGTATGGATATCTGGTGAAATAATGGTACCATTGTTGGAAGATATTGTAAAGGTGAAAGGAGTGGACATGTGGATAGGGGAGGAGAGCAGTAGCTTGGTTTTATTAGGGTTCAAAGTCAGACATTTATTATAGAGCCAGTTTTCTACTATGTTGAATGTTTGTTGGGTTAAGGACAGAAGATCTGCTGGTAAGGAGGCAGAGCAGATCAGAGTAGAATCGTCAGCATATTGAATACAAGTTGCACCTGGGATGGCAGAATGAAAGTTACTGATAAAGGTAGAGAATAAAAGTGGTCCAAGAAAAGAGCCTTGTGGGACTCCAAGAGAGAGAGATAGTAGAGTGGATAGTGTGTTGTGCCATAGGACTGCTTGTTGTCTACCGCTCAGGTAGGACTGGAACCATTGAATAGCATTTCTATCCAGGGATAAAGTGGACAGAGTTTGGAGAAGTAGCTGGTGGTTAACCATATCAATGGCTTTGGAGAGGTCAAGAAAAAGGGCCGAGGATAGTGTGCTGTTATTTCTGTTAAGGTTGGTGGTATTGGTAAAGGAAAGCAGGGCAGAGGTGGTGCTGTGATGTGGTCTAAAGCCATGTTGTGCATCAGCCAAGAGATCATTTTGAATGAGGAAGTGCAGAAGTTGTTTATGAATGCACTTTTCCATAATTTTAGCCAGGGGTGATAGGATGGCTATAGGTCTATAATTTGACATTTCTGTAGAACTACCACCTTTGTGAAGTGGAATAACATGGGATGTTTTCCAGATGGCAGGAACAGTGTTTTCAGTAATGTTTCTGTTAATTAAGATGGAGATAGGGTAGGCTATAAAATCTGCAGCTTTTTCTAGGTATTCTGCAGGGAGAAGGTCTGCAGATAGAGTGGTTGGCTTTAGCTTGTTAATAAGAGACCTAATGAGTTAGGTTGGAACTGGTTGAAAGCTAAAGAGGAGTTGAGTAGTAGACATATTAATGAGGCTATTAGAACCCGTGGGTGATAGTTGACTAGCAAGGCACTGGATAGTTTCAGTGAAAAATTATTAAAAGTGTTAGCAATTTAGTCTGGGAATTTTTCTGTGGCCGCGTAGGGGGTTGGAGTGGTTATTTTCCCAGGTTGGAGAAGTCTCTTTATACCTGCCCAGAATTTTTGTTGAAGATTATTGGAGTAGTTTTTTTTTTGTCTAGCAGTATAGATTTTTTTATGTCATTTCTAAGATGATGATATCTGAGCTGGTATGAAGGGGCTTTTGTTGTTCTCCAGATGGTCCAGGCTTTATTTCTGGTTTTAATTTTTAATGTTGCATACTTAGTGAGCAATGGGGCAATTCCTGCTTTAGTTTGAATAGTTCGAGCAGGGGCATGGGATTTGAGAATGCTAAGGCAGAACCTGAATAAGGGACACAGTAGTTAGCTGAAATGCCCATTACAGTGACTTCTACCATTCATAGAACACAACAAAACAATGCAATCTTTTATCAAACACAGTCTGTGACATGTATATCACAGTATATAACTCAGTAGGATGCAGTAGTTAGGCAAAGTGGAGTAATCAACAACTAGCAGTCACGAGTGTGTGATCCTGGATATAACGACCAAAAAACAGCATATTACATAACCTACACACTATTCTTGGTTTCTCTAGTATAAAGTTTCATAACCACATCTCCCTTAGTAATTACAGTCTCATACAATATTCATTAATGCTATCACCAGTACTACTTTCAAGATTCTAGCATTTACTAGCAGTAAATGGCTGTCGCATCAAAGATAACTCCCTAATAGCAGAAATTACTGTCAAATAGTAGAAATTACTAGCAGGTTGGCTGTTTATTCAATCCTATAGTATTTCTACCAACATAGCTATCTTGGCAGCTTAATCAGCATTAAAATATGAACAGAACGCAGTTGCAAAGTATGATTGAAGAGAAAATAGTAGTTTTAAAACAACATTCATAACATACCACATTTGTAGATAGCCGACTGCATCCAGAAGCACTGGGTAGTTTAAATATGATGGTTTCTGCGGGGTGATTACTAACCTCGCACTCATAGCACATATGGGGAGGAGTTTAAAGCAGTTGAAAACCAGCGCACAAACTTTCCAAACCCTAATGAATACACCGTAAGTATTTTAGTGCAAAAATGCAGTTTAATAGATGTAGTCACCAGATTTTTCCTTTCCTAGAGGCTGTTTTTTTTACTGTACTTTTAGATTGTAAATCAAATTATCCCTAGGAGTAGTGGTAAACCTATAGGGCTAGGAGTCAGACTACCATGCTGTGGACCCAGTATGCTATATCTTTATTTAAAATAAACAGAATAAAAGTATATCGTTTTTAACCTTGGCAGCTAATATATTTTAGAGAGGCTGGAATATCTTTGTATGTGTCAGTAAGATTGCAGAAGAGCAGTTACTTCAGGCGTAGCAAGCCTTTCAAAGTTGTAGCCGGGGGCAGAAGAGTGTTTGTAGACAGCCGACTGGGTCCAGAAGCACTGGGTAGTTTGCTTATATATATATATATATATATATATATATTTATATATATGTATATATATATTTATCTATACACACATATACATATATATATATATGTATATATATATATATATATATATATATGTATATATATATATATATATATGTTTAAACTGACTTCTGTCTTGCTCACAAATAAATCATACACCTTGTGATACCAAAACATCCACATCTAATTCCAATGAACATTTCAACACTGTTAACCTTCAAATTTGGTTCTTATGTTGCTTACATTTACAGACAGTGTCCATACATTATTCTTTATAATTTTTTTAATTCTGGATGAACAATTTGAGAATTTTATTTTTCCTTAACTTACCCTATGGCCAATAGACATTGGATTTTCTTGTTTATCCTTTTCTTTTCTTCTTTTTCTTCCTACTCATCTGACATATTAATAGTAAAAACACATACATTCCTTGTTTCTATTCAGTTGTAGTTTATACTGCTCCTTCTGCATTTGCTTGCTTTTCCTACTGCCCAGTACTATTCCCAGCTGGTGCATTCTGCACATATATAGATTTGTCCCTTTTCTAACTTCCACTTATGTATTATCTTCTTTTTCTCTTTCTTTGAAACAGAAATGACATTTCTGTTTACATAGTTTACATTCACCTGGAATGCTTTTAACATTATGACCAGTTTTACCACACTGATTACATCTTATTTTTGTGCATGCAGTGATTAAATGTATAATACTCGCAACCTAAAAGAAAATGTTTTGAATGAAATCCAAAGGTTCCCCTTAACTTGTTAGATGTATTACATTGTTGTTCTGGACTTTTTAGCACAATGATCACCTCCTATCATTCATTCCATAATCCTCTGCTATGTTTTACTTTTGTTTCATTAGCTACACTTTCACAGTCTTTTAACAAACATATTTTAAGGTCAGATTCATCTATGCTATCTGTGTGAAAACGTAAAAATGCTTTCCTTTATAACACAGTTGAGTATCCTGTTATAGTCATTCCAAGGATATGTGTATTTCTTCTTTTTATCACATGCAGTCAGAAATTTGAAAATGTCTGTTTCAAATGTACTGCCACAAAAATATTCCCTACCAAGATGTCTAAATAACCTGATATCCACAACCATAAACCACAATGTTAAAGGACCTGTCAAGAAGTTTCACATTTTTACTTCTTATTCATACCATGGAACGTCTTCTTTTCCCAAATCCAGTGACTTAATCTTGACTGTCAGCATTTTTCATACCCAAAACAGAAGCATAATTGTCTTTGTTTTGCTGTACTGACTTTTCTGCAGTCTAATGTTTAGCTCCCTCTCTAAAAACTCTGTTAGCCAAATAATTCTATAACAATCCTGTTCCATTTTGACGTTGTTCTTGTTCACTGCTGCTAACACTCTTCTTCATATTTTCCTGTAAATAAGCTAAGAGCTGCTCATTTGTAACATCCAATCATCCAAACGACTGAAATTATATGAAGCTGTTCTAGCTTTGCTGCAAAATTTTTTCAGTTTGCATATCCATTTTCAGCAACTACAATAACAAAGCCTTCTTGCTGGTCTTCATTCACTGCCATCACCCTTTCTTCCCAGCAGCCTTAATTCTAGTAAAGGAAGTGCATCACTTCTTCCTGACTCAAAAAGCTAGGGGTTCATTATTGATAATCATTGTTTGTATATATATATATATATATATATATATATATATATATATATATATATATATATATATATACACACACACACACACACACACACACACACACACACACACACACACACACACACATATATATATATATATTTATATATATATATATATATATATATATACATACATCTATATATATATTTATATTATTGATATTGTATACATTATATATTATTTACAATTATTTGCACCTTTATACGTATATATGGCCACCGAGCGAGTCAGGTATGAGCTGTTCCCATGTGCACTACCAGCATACGCCAGAGCTGTGCAGCTCCTGGTGCATGTATGCTAACTAACCCATGCGCAGCAGTGTAGCATGCAAATAAAGGTATATAGCGATTCATGAAGTGGTGCAGGCATAGTGTAAGCATGAAGAAATGTAAACCAAAAAAAAATGGTTTACATTTTGTCAAACATAAAATCAGAGGCATGAAAGCGGACCAAACTTACTATAATGTTAATATATGCCAATGGCTAAATATATAGCCAAAGGCATAAAAAAAACATGCACAACACATAGAAAATAACATTTAATGTCATTGCCACACTAACGCAAAGTAAAACCGCAGTGCATCTGTGTGCAAACGGGATCACAAGGAAAAAATATTTAGATGCCATAAAACTGCAATGTAACACAATTCATGATATCCCCATAATAGTCATTGGCACGCATGCTACACCACAACCATGGCGCAAGGGTTGCTAAGGGTCTGTGACAGTGTTCTGTGTGGTAACTAGGAATTAGTAGTCAATGCCATGCAAATGATCAAGTAATACTGAATCGCAAATGCCCCGCCGGAGTAAGGATGTACCACACGGCATAATGGCACAACACTGAGGAGTGGCCTGGAGGTGAACATGACATCAAGAGAGGGGTGCGCCACCGTAGCTGTAAGCACATTGAATGATTGCTAATCCAGGTTGCCTGTTGCTAAGCAAAGCCACAGGATAGGGGTGCAGAAGTAGCCATAGCTTTGCTTAGCTGAGAGCACACAAGGTAACTGAAAGTTCATGTGAACGTGGATGAAAACGTGCTCGAAACCCGGTAAACGGCTGTGCATGGTGCACACCACAGCTGAAACAGGAAAGATACGGGAAGACAATAAGGAAATGCTGCAGCATGGTAATTGTAGTACAAATGAGTAATTAACATCTAGGAACTCACAGTGGACCATAGACAACAGCTAAGAAGGCTGCTAGCAGCTACCTGCAGAACAGGAAAGGGGAGGTGCCGTACAGCAAAGAAAAGAGAACTGTCACAGCAGAACAAAGCAAACTTGCAGGAGATCAGCCACATGCCACATTTCCTAACACAATCCTGGGTTGTGAAAGCACAAAACAAGAAAGCCGGCAGTTGGATCCATGCCTGACAATGGGAGGGGAATCGGGTTGAAAATTGAAGTAAAGGGCAATAGACAAATCATGGCAGCCAAGCGTAAGTCAACACCAAAGTCCCCACAATAGCAGTACCTGCTGTAAAACCAATAATGAAGATACCCCACAGCTGGAATAGCACAAACACACCCAATTACACCAGCATCATCCATTGCACAATAGTATAAGTTGTGAAAGCCCCACACACACACTTGTGTATTCCCAGGCACTCTGCACCATTGGTGTATACAGAAGGGGAACTTTTAATATGTACATGTTAGGGGCCACCATAGCTTTGATTCACCAGCATGTGTTGGAGACTGACAGTGGTGTGGAGGATGATGCTGACAACCATCTCAGGCACCGGAGGAGGAGAAGAGTGTTCAGACCCAGGGTAACCTACCAGGGGCTACATGATCTGGAGATAGTAGAGCTTTACAGGGTGGACAGGGACATCATGCAGCAACTTGTTGAGCTGTGCTGGCCACACCTCAGAGCCAGAAGTAACAGAGGGGAACCCATCCCAGTGGACATGAAGGTATGTGTAAGCTTGAGAATACTAGCCACAGGTACCTTCCAAAGGCCAAATGGGAATATCATGGGGATCTCACAGGCATCAGCATCCAGGGTACTCCACCAGTTCCTGGATGCCATGTTACCACATGCCAATGAGCACATATACTTCCCCCAAATGCAGGAGAAGTTGGCCAGCAATATGCATCTCTTCCACCATGTGGCAGACTATCCGGAGGTACTGGGTGCAATAGACTGCATGCACACACACATCAAGTCACCACCCAGTGAGCAGGGTAGGCGCTACATAAACTGCAAGGGATACCCCTCCATCAACTGACAGGTCATGTGCAATGCCCAGGGCATTATCATGGATGTGTGCGCTGGCAGCCCTGGAAGCTATCACGACTCCCACATATGGCATGCCTCACAGCTGTATCAGGTATTTGCCAGGGAGGATATCCCATATGGCCACCTAGTGGGGGATGCTGGCTATGCACTGGAAACGTGCATGGTGACTCCCATCAGAAATGCACCACAGCTACACAAGAATGCCATAATGAGGCACACGCAGAAACCAGAATCATCATAGAGCACATGTTTGGGATGCTGAAATCACGGTTCTGTTGCTTGGACATATCTGGAGGAGCCTTGCAGTACTCTCCAGGCACATGTGCCCACATCTTCATAGTATGTGCCATGCTACACAATACAATCCTGTGGAAACAGCTGCAGCTGGGACAGAATGGTGAAGGCCCTCACAGCCCACCGCCAAGGGACCCACAGGCACAGAGGGACTCAGACCCTGAAAACCCTGTGCTAGCCCCAGTAAGGAGACGGAGGCATGCCCAGTATGCCCATGCCTTGGCAAAGAGGGAACGTATAGCACACACACTGACAGTGTAGGCACTCATGGACTGACAAATTCTCCACCTGCACACACAACAAACATGGATGGCACACACACATGACCACCTGTAAATTGTCATGTATAGGTGGTCTACTGTGTGCATCCTACATAGGTAGCCCTCAACTATTGTACACACAACTGCCATTGGCACAAGGTAAGTCAATACCTGAACAGTAAATTAAGCTATCAGCATGTGTCCATACTGCATGTAGAGATTCATAGAAACATAGGTAGGTACATGCCCAACTGCTGAGGCCACTCATAAGAATAGGCAAAAAGTGTCTGCTGTTGCCATCCCATCAATTAACTAACTGTGCCTCTGTGGAGCAGAGCCAATTGCAAGTTCCCTGGGGTGTATCCATTATTCCGCACCCACTCTGCAAGGATTCCCTGGAGTGTTAGTGAGGGGTTTTGTATAATGTAATCAGGGATGTAGTTCCAAATAATGGGGTGTATCCCTGACAGGAATCTTCTCAGATGTTTACATGTTACATAGTATATCTTAAACACAGCTTGCATATATAGGTAGTTTTCCACAGAATAATAAACATGTGGAACACACAACCACTGAAATGTGCATTAATCACCCTTGCACTACCAGTGCCTGCTTTGAGAGGTAAAATATCACTGCCAGGATTAGAACACGCAACCATGTACACAATCTTCACAATAACATACCACTAAGCTACCTGTGATGTATCAATGGCAGTTGTGCATACTGACAGGATAAAACACAAAAGGTAGGAATGTGTTGAAATAGAAAAAACGGCATGTACCCAATGAAAGGTGTATGTTTTATATATATATATATATATATATATATATATATATATATATATATATATATATACACATCATCATATATATAGAGGGAGAGAGAGAGCTATATGTCGATATATGGGGACATACATATATATGTAGATATGTAGATAGGTTAACAACATCTACATAACCATGGAGGTACATATAAATGGGATACATACCACATACCGACTGCTTTACATACCGACACGCGTAATCCCAAGGCTTAAGGTCTGAAAGAACACAGTACCAAAACACCAGATGCCCGAGGTGTAAAATCACAATGTTAAGGGACAGTTAGTCAGTGCTTCTGGTGTTGCGGTTCAGGTAGGTTACTGTGTGTAAGTGTGTTTCTGAGGGCTGAAGTGTGTGTAAGTGTGTGCTCTGGGTGTGGTGTGTGTTCTTGGGTAACTGTAATGTGTGGGTGTGGGTTAGCTTTGTGCATCTGTTTCCGTGATCTAGGAGGTAGAATATTAAAGTGGGGGGGTGGGGAGGGCGCAGACACCTACATGGGGGTGTAGGGGGGCTTGCCCACCTGATCATATATAGTGTAGGATGGTTTGTTTAGATGTGGTTGGTAGCAGTCTGTCTGTGTGTGCGTGTGTGTGTTCCATGTTCATGTTACTTTTGCGAGTTACTGTCGCTGTCGGTAATGTGGAGTATGGGAGTCTGGGCCCGGTACTGTGTGCGTTGGAACTGTGTGGTTTCGGGATTCCGTAGGTATCCCATCTACAGCAGTTGAAGTGTTCATATATGTGTATAACATGGACCATAGCAATCACACATTCTGCCACAACCAACCTTTATGAACAAAGGATATGGAGAGTATATGCCTATATACTATTACAAATATGTGCTATGGACATGAGCCAATGATAGTGTTACCACCTGTCCCACTTTGCAAGGGACAGTCCCTCTTTGCTCGGTTGTGTCCTGACCAAATATATTAAACGTGGCAAATGTCCTGGGATTGTAGGACATAATTATGTCCCATATGTAATGTAATAGTTGCATACAACAGTTCTTTCTGTATCTAAAATACCTACATGCTACAAGAAACAGGATAAGCAACTAAACTGCTACAAGAATAAGGCTATATTTAGGCAAGAAAGGGAAGTTCTATCCCTTGTACTGACCATGGGTTTGTATCGGCCTGTAAATTCTGATGTGTGTCCTGAAAATATCCCACTATGGCCATATGAAAAGGTGGCAACCCTAGCTATAGAGGGTCAGTCACCAACACAACTACAATGACTGCAAATACCTATGACAGAAATACACAGCTTTCATGTAGCAACACTTTATTACATTCTGATGTATTTCCGAAAGGATTCAAGGACTAACATCACCTGCATGATGCTGTACAGGAACCACATAACAGTGCCTTAATGAATCAGCCTGCAATTACCATAGTATTAGTTCACTAAAGGATAGGTGTTCAAATAGGGAAGGAGCCCTCATTCACATATCAATTATGTATAAAAGCAGTTCCTACACACCTGCATCTGCTATGCACACCCACCAACATTACCCCCACACCCAAACAAATTACAGTACAAACTGTAATAACATCACAAATCATTCGCTCACTGTACGACATCTGCAGAAGCCTTAACATACCTTGTCAGAGACACACTAACATGGCCCTATGTGAAATTGTTTATGTTATACAATGGAACAGCTGTTGATGTTACAGGGTTTGTTTGCACTAATCCTGTTTCAGAGGGTTGTGTGTACACTGGGATGTGTTAGCAATTACTGAGTAACAGTACAGTATGCTACACTTGTACACCAAATCAAGGATGTCTGGTGAGTACACTGTAAACCACATAACAATTCATGAATAGCCATACAGCCTTGAGCTGCCCAAACATCCTTGCCAGACTTAAACATCTGCAGAAGTATCAGGTACAAACAAACCCTGCATAAGAAGCAATGTTCTGAAATATAACAGCTGTACTCACATGTAGAACAAAATCATCTAGCCATTACACACAATCCACAGGAGTCATGAAGCTAATATATCTCTGTCTGTCTCCATATAGCTGTTGAAATACATTACAAACAACACATCCAGGCTGTCTTCCTCGAATGTAAGGCAAACGGACAGTGCCCAAAAGGAGTACTCAGTTATACACCACTGTTGCCATGGTATCCACTAATGGAGTAGCTGCACAGCTGATGTGCATCTAATTAACTACTTTGGAACACCAATTGGTGGTCAGGATACCACGTTACCGATATTTAACTAGAAAAGGATGGCTTATCACACATTCAAACCATCCGTATATACCAGCAGAATGTTACAAAGAAGATTGAAACACAAACTGAAAAGGATTAAATCAACAGTTAACAACACCTTGGGTTACTAATAAGGTATGTAGAACAGTCAGTATGTCTGTGTATTTAGTACCTTTTCTGTAGTATTTAAAGTGCACGCAATCCATATAGTGGAAACAGTTATCTTGTACTGATGTATTGTTGAGCATAGTAATGCTTGTAGTATTTGTGTGTACTGCTGTAGGTCACAAGGCAAACACCGCATACACCACAAGAAATGCTATATAATGGCTTTGAACACAAATATTCCTCAACAGCCACTGTTGGTGGCAGGGCTGGTCCAACAAGTATGTGCTATAACAGGGGATAGTATATGCTGATATATTGTAACAGTAGCCATATGTATGGGTGTATTACTGAGAATAACATGTTGAAGGTTGACCCACTGTGCAATTATGATTTTCATTGTGGGATATTGTGCCAATAACTGTGTAATGTACAGTATTGTAGGCAGATATGTATTACAAGTTACATAGCCTTACTGTTATGTTAGGCAAACATTAGTTATGTCTATTGGCATTTACAATACACAATAACAGGATACATATGTCTTTTAGTCTCCCGACAGTTTATCAGCATGATAGCAAAGTAAAATGGAAGAGCTAGTTAACTATCCATGCACATAAGACATGTAATAAGTGCAAAGGTAGGTACTAGGCTGTCTTACTAAGGGTATTTATAAGCCTAACTAGAGTGTGTTGGCTATTGCCACCCCCATAGGTTAGTTTCCTGTGCCTCTGAATGGCAGAGCCATTAGTTCTGTGTGCCTCTGTCCAGCAGAGCTACTGCAGTAATCCCCAGGGTACATGTCTGTCTCCCAGCCACACATCAAGGTTTCCCTTGAAGAGTGCTAGAGAGGGACCCTGCCTGATGTACATTGGAATCATATTCCAAAGCATGGGGAGTGTCTGGGTCAGGAATCTATCTGTCCAGCACATCCTAGTCACCGTTGTGGTTATGTGTATATCCCTAGAGCATGTGGCTCTCAAGGTCCTCTGTTTAGGTGGAGCATATCCAGCAATACTGGGTTGGACATGGGCCTTGTATGTCAAGCAGAGATCACCTGTGAGTATGTGGTACGCAACGGAGTACAGCTGGAGTTTCTTAGGTTGGGCTGCATAGGTCATCTGTTTGAGGTCAGTAATCCTCTTGGTGTGGTACTGTTGTGGTCTTCCAAGCTGTTGCAGTTGTCTTGTAAGGTATATCCCAAACGGGGTGTTGTATCCTTTAATGGGTCTAATAAGTCATGAGTAGAGAGGCACAATGGCCTCCTTTGATCTGGATGCGAACCCATTAGAGATTAGCGGGGGCATGTAGAAGGATATTCTAACCACCTTGTCATTATGGGTATCGAAGGAGAGATTGCTATCTACTTGGAGGCATGTAGAAGGATATTCTAACCACCTTGTCATTATGGGTATCGAAGGAGAGATTGCTATCTACTTGGGTTCCTGGATCCCTTATTACCTTTTCTGTATGTAGGGGACTAGCACCTATGTGGTAGTCAGTGGGTAATTAGTTATATCCAAAGGGGATGACTAGCACTTTTAGGCATTCAGCTTGAGGCCATGATATTGACACCAGATATCAGTCTCAGTGTGACCCTTCCAGAGGGTGTCTGTAACAGCTGGGGAAACAATAATGTCCCCTAGTTTGCAGTTGTCTGCAAACCTTTTCAGCCAAAGCCCTCCTGTGCTTGTCTGTACATCAGAGAATTATATACCAAACATGCGGGTACCTAGGACTGAGCCCTGGGGGACACCACTTGTAACTGATATACAGTCGGACCTAGGGTATGCAACTCCCACTGTGTGGGTTCTGTTCGTGAGCCACTTTGCAAACCATCACATGACGGATAGGTTAATGTTCAGGTGGATGGGTATGTTGATAATACCAGAAGGAGGAATGGTGTTGAAAGCCTATGAGAGATCTAGGTAGGCTGTGTGGACCTCCTTACCCTAATCTAATGCCTTCGTAACTGTCTCTAAGAAGTCCACCAGGTTTGGGAGGCATGATCTGCCCTTAGCAATGCCAAACTGGGAGGGGTCAAAGGTTTTGAGGTACCCAATGTCTCTGTGACTGAGATCCATGATGTGCTCCATAGCCTTGCAGACCAGGCTAGTTAGGCCTATAGGGCAATAGGTCCCTTGGTCCGTTGTGGCACCACCTTTGTGGAGTGGGATAACTGTTGCTGTGTGCCATTCTGGGGGCACTAAGCCCAATGCAAGGCTATTATTGAACATGGTGAGTAGGTGGGGAGCCAGTACATTCTGAAGTTCGTGTAAAATGCAGCCTGGGATGTTGTCCGGTCCCATGGATGCTGTGATATTAGCTTTAGAGTGTGCAGCTTTGAGAGGGAGGGGGGAAGGTAGCACTGAACCTATCTGCCAGGATGTTGCCAATATCAGTTGGTTCTGTAATGTTCGTGCCTTTGTGCTGTAACTCAGAGCAGATCTGGGTGTTGACATTGAGATATGTGGCATAACTATAGAATGCTTTGTAGTTGTTGTTGGAATTAGTGGTGGTTTTGTTTTCATAGCTAGCTTTGGAGGATCTTATAAGGGATCTCACCTTCTTTCCTGAGGCTGACCAGGGAGCTCCTCCACACATGGGATTGTACTCTTGTTTGCAACAGTGTCTTCCTCCTGTAGTACAGTTTGTTTATGGCAGAGGATCACCAGATTGGTTTCCTTAATTAGGAATATAGCGTCTTGGTTCTGTTTGGGATAGCACAATCCATGCACTCGTGTAAGTGCTTATAGAGTGCATTTGTGTAGGATTCAGCAGTTGTAACAATATTATCCATCTGCATGGGTATCATGACATTCACCGTGTCTGTCTTAAGAAGCATGAATTTGGCTTTGTAGACATATTATACTGTGGTTCCCTTAATGGGGGGTGGGGGCGGGATGTGGATATCAACGGTGGTAAGCTCATGGTCAGATCGGGCCAACGAGGAGTTGACTTCATGTGTGGAGCACCGCTCACTCATGTTGGTAATGCCTAGGTCTAGGATATTGTTGCCCCTGGTGTGTGTCTGGATATGTTGATCCAGGGCATTGATGTTTATGAATTCCAGAAAGCGATGAGCTAGTGAGTTGGTACACGAGTAGTATTCTCAGTTAATGGTGGGGTAGATTCAGTGAGACTATGTGATGAGTGTGGTGTGGTATGAATGTTTACCTTCTCCACATGACTGTCAGGGTCAGGCTTGGTTGGAGAGAGGTTTACCTCCAGTTTGGCTAGATAAGTGCATCTCTCACAGGTTGTAGTGTTGGGTGGTAGGTGGAGAGGCTTGTCTGTGTACATGAGGCAATGTGTACATTGTCTCAAGATGTCCAGATTCATCAGATAGACAGGTGAGAACACTGGCAGTTGACTCTTGGACATGCCTGAATATAAAACTGCTTTCCCCTAGATAAGTGAGGAAAGTGTGTACAAGAGCTATTTTACTCTAAGCAAGTGAGAAAAGTATGTACTAAACTTGTTTACCTCTAGATAATGAGGAAGATTGAGTGCTATAGTAATTATTAGCTTATGTAGTGCTTACAAGTTCTGAACAAGTGCTGAGCATGAATAAGCAATCCAGATAGGGTCTTGGATAACATAAACACATCCCCCCCAACAGGTACACAATCATATATCCATGTACACCACAGGGCCCCTGTATCCATAACTATGCAGGTACAAGCTGCACTCAGGCTGCATGGGACCTGTCCACATCACAGGTTGTATCCTACACATATGGCAAAACAAGATGCTCTCCACGTACACATCATGTAAAACATAGCTCCATATCAGGCTGTTTACACACTGAATGGTGCACACCAACAGGTATCCCAACCCACAAAAGGGGAGACACCACTGATAATGGCAAGTACTGCACTACTACCCTGCTGAGTCTGGTCTGGAAGACCATGAACCTTGATCAAATAATTGATGTCAACAGTACAAATGTAGATGACAGTAAGGTTGATTTCACACTGCATATCATAACCTTGCCAGGTCATAGGACATTATCACCCATACTGTGTATCACCTACACTCGGTATACTAGATGTACATTCCCATGTCACAGGAGCGTTTTGCAATGGGACTGCTGGCAGAACCAACACAACAGAAGGTGTCTGAATAATACATGCTCATCACACCAGTGGCAGCTACAGTAAGTCAGGGTTAATGAATTGTATTCCCCCTCATTGTAGTCCATACCTCACAGACAAACAGAAGGTATTTGCCTATTGAAGTATGCAAATGACTATGACCTAGGAGCAATAGCCAACTCAGGAGTGTTGTGGACAACATACAGAAGGGGCTTTGAGGGTGACATGTGTGTGACATATGGCCACAATCTGACAGCTACATATTGTATTGTCACCCCTACGTTAATAGACTTGTACCCACGAGCTACCACCTAGGCAGCAGTCAACATAATGGACACTTATGTGTAAGGGATGCTGCTAGGCAATTGTCTTTCCTGTGATAGCTACGTCACCACACCTATCAGGTAGTCGTATGGCAACCCTAATAATGACAGGGTGCCATCCATGAATTTAGAGATCATTGTCCAGCCATACACAACATTCAAGTGACCCATATCAGATCACATGTTTCCTTTAAGGGGTATTGGCTATGTGCAGATGGCCTACACCAGCCTTCCCATTCCCCATCTCCACTATGTAGCATGATGCATACCCTGAATAAATCAATGTCCAACCCAGTGATGTTGGACATGCTACACGTACACATCCTGATCTCAAACACATACATCATGGACATCCATCTTCCACATGCTGGACAGAGCCTTGTCCCATAGACTATGCCATACTATGCATTCCTGTCCGTCAAAGCTGCACATTGCTCCCCTCTCAGACATGGTCTGATGACTGCATGGTAAATGTATCATTAACCCTGTGGATCAGTAATGTGGCACTGCTCCACCTGGCCCCAGAGACCCGCCTGTTGGCTACTACCAGGTAAACTTTTATCCTAAATTCATACATGGCCCATGGCATATATCCCACTAGTTGACTTTGACTGCACATGCTATAGTTGATATCCATCCCTGCAAATACCATCTGGCTAGCCAGTGTCCCATGTGTATCACGTGTGCAACACAGGTGATACATGGCAGGATGTGAATTGCTGTACAGTGCCGTGTAGATGCATATGGCAGAAGACATACATGTAAAACCTTATGTGAACAGGTCTACAGGGTCACAGGTCATGTCTGTTAAGGCAGTGTAAGTCTTTATATGTGACATATACACAGCATCAAGGTTGACTGCATTAATGTGGACACATCCAGCCATGTGCTGATAGGTAGGAACACCAGTACAGGCAAACAGACATGCCCACATCAAGGCAGCATCCACATGAAGTATGAGCAATGTAATCGGGTGACACACACACACACACATATATGGTGATAATATCCACTCACCATTGAGTGTCACATGTGTGGACACAAACACGCCAGTGTCATGTAGGCTTGCAAATACAACTATTTAAACATAATAAATGCGATACACATGTATGTTCAGCTGTAGCTCTGTATGTCTCTGTGAGTTACTGTGACCTGTCTCCATCATTATGTCTTCCATGTATGCCATATGCAAGGCTACCCCCTTTTACCCATTTGGAGGATGAGGCCCTCATCCCATACCTACTTGACAATCATGATATTGTGTTCGGCCATGTGCCACAGGATGCACAGCAGCGGGATGCCCTGTGGCTGGAACTTTGCAGGAGGGTTAGTGATGTGGGTGGCCACAACCACACATACCAGCAGGTGCCCGTCACAATAATTTGGCCAACACATGTACACACATGGCCATGGAGGATGGCCGGAGACATGGAGCAACACACACAGTAGATGTGATGTACTTGTGTGTACACCCTGTCATACAATGGCTACACATGGTCCAACTATGGCCTTTGTGTAATGGTTATATTGTAGACGTGGAACACTAGACATCCTATAGGCCTCTGCACATTTTGTGTAGGCATAACATCAATCCACCACATATGTGTTGAACATCTTGAGGGTATCACAACATGACAGCAGTCACCTGTATAGTATCCACATCAGCCCACAGATACAGTACATTCCCCTTGCTGATGTTGGACATCAATGTCATACTTGCTCCTCGTGTGTGTGTGGTTCACAGATGTCATCTGGGACATGGTGTACTGACATGTTCCCCATGTCTGGCCATAGTTGCCAGGCAGCAGCAATATGGTTGCAGATGTGCAGAGGTGTCATCCCATCAGTGACCTGTGTCACAACTTCCACATCACGGTTTAGTGTGTATAAACCTCAGTGACATGGGTCACATTCCAGAGTATATATGTATTGCATCTGAACACAGTCATGGCTATGAACTGTGTCTGTAACTCACACTGTATAGCAATAGAGATGTCTCATGATTCCCTGCAAAGGCCATGCACATCAGCTAAATGTGCAGTATATCTGAAGGGCGGACAGACAACACTGCATTGGGACACCATTGCCCCACTGTATATTTGATAGGACACTATTGTGTTAAACATATATGCATGTCATTGCACACATCAGCAGATCACATGTCATACTACATGTGATTGTCCAGGTCATATGCCACACATCAGGCAGGTGTACTGTTAACCTGTGCTGATCTGCATGGTGTAACACAGGGATGTATGCTAACTACTGCTATGATTGTGTAATTTGCATGCCGTCTGCTGTGACACATGCGTGCTGTTGTGTGCAACCCAGGGATGTATAATAACTACTACTATTATTGTCTGCGCTGCATACTGTCTGCCGTATCACATGCTTGTTGCATGCCTTCTGTCATATCACATGCGTGTGTGTGTGTCTATTGTATAGATGGTAATGTACAGTTCTTGTCTGGCCTTACAGGTGATGTAGGTGTATTGCCCTCCTGCAGTACATCTGATGTTAGTGTCCCCACAGAGTCTAGCAGTGATGATGAACATATGATTGAGTCACAGGTAGAGTTGTCAGGGGCTGAAACTGTGACACTGGTTGCCATTCCAGCTATATCCCCTCATCTCTGCACACAGATCCCATGCCTGCACATACCCCATCACCAGTGGCCATAGAGATAGGACAGTTGGCACGTGGTAGCTTAGAACAGGAAAGTGTGGGGGCTATGGAAGGTGTGTCTGCACACCATGGTGTCAGCCAACTGACTGGTGGTGCCCCACACAGGCACATGGCCAGTGCTGCTCGTATGAGGACCTCTGGCCAACATGCTCCTGCAAGACAGAGCAGAGCAGCTGGTGTTACCAGATGCATGTTTCAGGCTGTAATGGAGGCACAGGCACGTGCTGAATGGCACAGCAGAGAAGATCAGAGGCTTCAGAAGACTGCTGTCCATTCTTTAAACAACAACATCCAGGCAATGGTAAATGCTCAACAGCAGATTGCTGAAGCTTTGGATAGACGGTTGAGTGACATGGTTGGAGTCCTTGACCATGGCATGACAATCCGTGAGCATGAGCTGCTGTGTTGGAACATCTGGTAGGAGTGAGGCATTGGGCACATGGATGTAGGCCTGCTACATCACCTGTTTCAGGTCTATGCGTATGAGCTACCTCACATGTCCGCTCCCATAGTGGCGGTAGTAGCAGCAGTGCATCTGGTGCTGTGCTGTCCACACCACGGCACAGCAGGTCACGTGCACGTGGCCCGGGACAGTCCCAACAGGGACAAGGTTCCAGTGGACAAGTGACATCAGACAGTACCCAGTCTGCACCTCTGCCTGGTAGTGCCCGTGCAACCCCTGGCAGGCACAGGTCACATGTCCATGGATGAACACTGTGAGCTGTAAAACCTCACCTGTACAGTCTTCAGCTGTCAATAATACCCCTGTGTAGGCCAGACACATGTCAGAACTTTGTGCATACATACACTCAAACACTGGAAACATATGTAGGGCACCGCAACATACACATGCATAACATCCACACATGCCCAATTAGATCAAAGGCCCTAACCCACATGCATGATGCCATCCAATGGTGCAGCCTAGGCCTCTGGCAAACATTATCACCCTATGCATATGATGATGCCTGTGCCGCATCCCTGACATACACACCATTGGTGCAGGGACATGCTCCTATGGTCTGATGCATAGGGTGAAATGATGAGGAAGATAAGTGTAGTTTACAATTGTTGAGTACTGTTGACAGGCAGCAGAAATACCATGTACCTCAGGTGTACAATGCATTTTGTACTGTTAACAGTATGTGTCTTGTGTAACAACAGTAACTGCATGTTGCTCATGACGTTCTGCTGTCATCCTTCAGGTTTAATTGCAAGTGCCGGTGGATGCCAATGTTTACAGTTAGCGTCCCATATATCAATGTGGACTACTCACAGGTATGTATGAATATACCAGTATGCACTGTGTAGCTGCCACATACCAGTGAGAATGTCCCATGTTCCAAACACGTCTACTGATCCAAGAGCATGATAGCTGTGTATTAAGCTACTGTGGCTACAGACATGACATCCATAAAGGGGGGCATCACAGGTACAGTTACATGGAGTGGTGAGGTAAGAGAGTGGTCTCACTGATTACAAGGGTAGAGGCCAGTGGGAAGTGTGATGCCTCACTGGGAATCAGTAATACATGTTCCCATGACAGGATGCCAACACACAACTGCACCCACACACTCAGGTATTGACACACATGTATTCAGTGACACAGTAACACACCCACACACTCACAGATTCACCGACACAGTAACACACACTCGCACACAGTTGCTACTCGTGAGGTGAGGACCCCTGCCTATGTGCAAATCATCATTACAGTACTGTTCACCTACATGACGTGCCACAGAGAATACACATGTACAGGTAGTCAGTATGGCCTAAGATTGGGGGGCATCAACACGGATAGTAGAATGCATCACCTGGATGGGGGTAGGGGTCTTATCAGTTCAGTATGGTAACATACATCCTCACCACAGGGACCAGACAGCCCTACATATACACACTGTGGCATTCAGTATTCAATATACCTATGTCACGCACATTCAGATACATCACATGTGTGAGATACATGCCCCTGCCTATGTCCTGCTTTCTACATTGCAGTCTGTACAGATGTGTACCCTAGTGTACAGGAGAGTGAGTAACAATTGAGATGTACTCCCCACCATACATGACATATATGGACACACATGCAACCACACATCCCAGTACTGTGAATCTCAGACCTGCCTAGCTCATGATATGTATGACAGATGTACAGCAGTATTGCACATGTTACAAACTGTACTGATGCTTCCTGTGGCAACAGTGCTAATATATGCATATGGGACATCTTAACTATTAACAGGTGTCAAATGCTTTACCTTCGCTGTCACCCTGACTGCTGTCTAAATTGTGTATTATGTCCTTCAATTAACAAAACCATTGCTTACTGGTTACACAGGTTATTGTAGGACCACTTGTGACACACCTGTGAGCTGTCCACAGCAAACATACATCTGCAAAGATGCCCCACCACTTAGTTATTTCCACACATCTGTCCATACCTGAGGTACATCTTTCCATACATTCAGCATATCACCATATACAGTTGGCAATGTTGAGACTGCATTGCAACTGCATGTACTAGGATGCATGTCACCTGCATACATCAGCAACTGTACACACATGTTATCTGAATACACAACACTACATATACAGGTGTGTTGGTCCTACAATTTCTGACATTTGGGCATGTTTGTAGGCATTGCAATTGGTAGACAAGTGTAATGACATACATGACACATGGACTGTTGTATGATATGATGGGTGTAATGGGTGACTGGTACAGAGGGAATGTTACCTCTGTCAACATCGATATCACACCTTATGTACTGTTAGCATGCAGCAGCCATGGACCTACATTCTATGTGCATGTGTGTAATGGCTGTAGCCATTTGTTTGCACAAAGGACAACAACAGCTATGCTATTTACATGTATGTTATGTGTGTGCGTGTGTGTGTGTGTGTGTGTGTGTGTGTGTGTGTGTGTGTGTGTGTGTGTGGCATGTACATACCAAGGGCAGGTACATGTATTTCATATCCATACATGATGGTGTGTACTGGTGTACAGCAACAGTCATCTGCTAATGGTGGAAAGTACCGAGGGCCCCTGGTATGGGTACAGCTGACCTGGTTACAGACAGTGGTATCATTGCATTGCATAACACATGACGCAACGGTGTCAGTACATGGGTACTCTCTACAGTTGATGTAGAGCTTGGTACAGTCCACAGGTCAAGGGTCACATGGTGGTGTACTCTTATATGTCCTACAACATGTATGGACGCATGTTGTTGGTCCAAGGGCATGGCAGTGCCTGAGGTTTACATCCTAAAATGCAGCATGTGACACTGTGTCCTGCACATGACTCATCTGTGATGCCTTTCATGGGGGTACCGGTCAGTACATGCGTGTGGCTTTTATGTATGTGGGGACACCACCTGGAGCGGTCCGTACCTGTGTTATGGCCCACATGTCTGGTTCTGAGGTATATGGTGGTAGTGCTAGGTTCTGAGGTATATGGTGGTAGTGCTATTGTGCACTACAGAGCCATCAGCCAGGTGTTCCTCACTGCACAGATGACAGTACTCCCCATTTTTGGATCTACAGTGACCAGCTGTGATTATGGACACTACACATCTAGCACTGGTTAGCATAAGAAAACAATGCTGTTGTCCTGTTGGTGTCAGGGAGTTATCCTGTATTTAGGGCATTTGCTTGGAATGGCACTGTGTGGGTGGATGTGACATGGGTATTATCCCCACTCCCTTGAATCATGGATGCATGTAATATGTGTCAAAGGCCTGTCTACTGTCAGCCATGTCATCCCAGAATGACAGCAGATGTTGTGTAAAAGACCGGTGTCAAACATATGTAGAGCAGCGTTCCTGCTAACAATGACAACTACTAACACCAGAGCCCATTACAATGTGTTCTTTACATTTACCTGTAACAGCATGGCCTTCCGTGTTTAGAATCAGAGTGCATCCCAGTCAGCCCTGTGCTACTAAATGTATGAACATTCCCTGTATATCCTTGTGTAGATGGACACATAGTAGTTCATTCCAAACAGCCCTGTGCTACTAAGTGTGTGAGCATGCCCCCTGTGCTACTAAGTGTATGAGCATGCCCAGTACATCCTTGTGTTGGTTATGTGCCTCTGTGTATGAGCATGGCCATTGTAACCCTGTATAGTGGTAGTAGTCATCCATTCCACAGATGAGCATACTCCAGGTCAGGACGGATTCCTACTTTAAACACACAGGTTCACAGGTATGTACATCTTAACTGCCAGCATCCCTGTTGATGTCCGCATTCCTAGAAGGTCATAATGACAGCCTTGAAATGTGTAGTCTGTGTGGCGCGACTCGTAAGTATGTAGTATTGTAATAGTAATCTGTAAATAGGCAGGTGTTCTGTTCCCACCACTGGTGTGTGTGTATGTCTGTCCCCATTTGCCAGAGGACTGTAAATTGCTTTTAGACTGCTCACACTCCATACAATTCGTATACCCACTTTTGGCAGGGCAGATGATGACACCCACCTACAAATACACCTCTGGAAGTGCTGTGTCGCAGTAATCTCAGTAGCACGTTCTGTAACTGCATAATGCTGTAGTGTAATAAAGTAGTTAGGTCAGTGTTTTAGTCCCACACTTGACGTGTGTGTCCCCGTTTGCCTGAGGACTGAGTAATGCTTTTAGTCTGCTCCCACTCCATACATTTCTTATACCCACCTTTGGCAAGGCTGATGATGTCACCCATCTACAAATACACCTCTGGGAGTGCTGTGTCCCAATAATCTCGGTAGAGTGTTCTGTAACTGCATAATGCTGTAGTGTAATAAAGTAGTTAGGTCGGTGTTCTAGTGCCACACTTGCCATGTGTGTGTGAGTGTGTGTGTGTGTGTCCCAATCTGCCTGAGGACTGTGTAATGCTTTTAGACTGCTCACACTCCATACATTTCTTATACCCACCTTTTGCAAGGGTGATGATGTCACCGACCTACAAATACACGTCTGGGAATGCTGTGTCCCAGTAATCTCGGTAGCATGTTCTGTAACTGCGTAATGCTGTAGTGTAGTAAACTAGTTAGGTTGGTGTTCTAATCCCAGACATGCCAAGTGTGTGTGTGTCTACCTGCATGAGACAGGTACAGTGCTTTGTAGTATTCGCCGTAGTGCGTGCCCTAAACACGTATTTCTGCAGTGTGATATGGTAGGGGTTTGTATACAGGACATGGCAAGTGTGTGTTTGTTTGTCAGAACCTGTGTAGAGGTGGCTGTGATTGTCTTACCATTGGACATGTTTGGGAGCGGATTTTCTAGTTTTCCTATATGGTATCCATCTTATGACACATTGGCCATCTCACGAGGAGTACAGCTGTCAGTCAGCCACAGGACTGTGTTGGCAAGCCATACCCATACATCTGGCAAAAGGCCTGGTGAACTAAGTATGCAGCCCTACTAGTACCCGGTATATGTCCCTCACCCATGTACCATGCACAAACAAACTTCCCTAGGATATCCCGCTATGTTGCTAGTACCATGCACATTGAGGACAGACAGTAGGCATGGTGTGAATTCAGTGGCCTGCAGAGGACATGGCTCCCTATACAGTGGTACAATAGGCACATATATGCGGACATTGTGCCTTCACTATGTTCCACACTGAATGCCTGCAACATATGTGGTGCCATCAAATGTGATCCACAAAGGCCAGACAATGCTGTACACATGTGCCCTGTATGGACCCATGCCACTGACACCACGGAATACCTGTATCATACTATCCATGCAGGTGCAGGGCTGACCTGCTCACTATAAGCAAGTTTCGCCACACCAGGCCAGTATTTGCATATCGGGGTATAACAGGCTGTATACACAACATGTGTCTGCCAAACCAGGTACACCTGTACATGTCACTGTACAGTATTGTGGGACATGCACATCCCAGGCAATGTCCATGTGAAGGACTATTAAACACAGACATGGCATGCATTGCAAAGCTATGACCCTACACATTGGTAACCAGGATATCAGGCCAGATAATGCAGTACTCATCTGTGTGGGACATTGTAGACACTACACCCCTGCACTGCACACCATTGTCGGGTGACACGATTCCAAGGATTACCCCTCACCCAGCCTTGTACAGCCAGCTTGTACAGCCAACCACTGCACAACCATAGAGCAATGCATACCTGCATGCCAGTACTGGCACCCTGTGTCTGCATGTTGGTTGTGATGCTTCCAACCACAGTCACTCCCAGTATAAACCTCATTGGCATACCAACAGTTGTCAAGCACTTTCATATGCCTTAGCCCATAGAACCTCCAGATATCCCTGTAGTGCATGTGGTCTTGTGCATTACTGCAGTGTGGCAAACTAAGTAGTTACGTTGTGTATTTGTGGCCCTGACAAAGGTGTCATTGATTGTCCATTAGAGAGTGTGGTTGTGGTGACAATGGCATCCATTCATGTGGATAGACAGGTGTGCCACACCTAATGTATGTCTACTATATCTGTTGCAGATGTCACTCACCTACACACATATGTTCTTACAGCACATCAGCACGTCACCTTTGTGGCACATGTAATAACATCATGCATATGTAATAGTAATGAGTAGTCAGGGGTTTGACCCCTGTACTGTTCTGCATATGGCAGATGATGCTTATGGTTAAGTCTCCAAGCCCTTCCCTGGTGTACTTTGCCTGCCCCACCCACACACTCTCTGGTGGATGTGAAGGTGTACACCTGCACAGCAGCAGCATGTGTATTGTAAGTGATGGAAATGGCCAGGTGATGGCCTCTGCACCTATTGCAGTCCTCCTCTAGCTGATTGCATGTGGTACAGCTGTGATGGTGTTCCCATAGCCATCCGCATGATAAACACAGTACATTATCCAGGGAAACATGTTGTTACCTGGCCATGACAGTCGCTGTGAGTGGTAGCTGGATGTGATGTTCTGACACGGCATCACAGATGATATCTGGATGTACCTCATTTTCCACAGTGGGAAATAGCCTAAAGACTGGAGGGTGATGTGCCACACATGATTACAGAATGTAAGTGTAGCTATGCTGCATTGAGACTACTGCCTGTTTAACATGTGTGTGGTAATGGCTGTTCTGCATGTCATAATACAGACATGACAGTACTCTGTTCATGAGAGACCCCATCTGTAGGGCCATCTGTGAACTGGTCAGTGTGTGCAACCATTTGTTTCCTGTGTTACACACTGAACACACATCTGTGTACAGCAGAAGCATGGTGTGAGGATTGCAGACAGTACATGATGATAGGGATGTGTTACTGCCATCGCATCCCTGACTGGACATGTGTCACATGAGATAGTGGTATGACAGACATTGTGTGGGGTTCCCAGTGACAAGCCAATGATGGGCAGCTGTTCATAGCTGCGGTTACACATCTACTACACATTGTACAGTTGGCATGCAGTATATATGCATGTGTTGTGCTCCCTCTGCAAATGTATACCATCTGTTGTGTTGGGTTGCTGGTGATATCTATGCATACTGTCATAGGTAATCCTGTATGCTGTTATCTATCACTAAGCCATATGTGGGTTTAAAATGCAACACCATAAGCTGAATGGGTTGGGAGGTCCTAGCAGAACCTCGTGTCCTACTTCAGCTGACCACAGCACCGGGCACTAGCAGATCTGTGGCCCAGCCATAGACATCAACCTCTGTTGGCTCTGCACCACCTTCTGGTGATACCACCATTGAGGATGAAGCATGCCCCCTCTGGGAGCGGAACCAGACAAGTACATATTTGCTATTGTGCGGTCCCGGATGCATTTTGGTGGCTCCCTAAGGGGTTACAAAGCCAGATATGCCAATTCAAGGGTGGAGTGTCACATTTACAGGGTGATGCTTCCCCTCCTGGACAGCCCCCAACACTGCCTCCTTTTCAGCTGTGTAGGTACAGTGGCAGTTGCCCATGGCTGGGGACCTCCGTCCCACTGTTGCCATGGGCATTTGAATGCCAAAGACCCATCCCCGTCCAGGGTGTATCCCCCCCCCCACATGTGTCATACACCAATTCTGTATGCTGTCTTTTCTGTGACCCTACCTATCCTCCATGGTCATACCTACACTCCTTCCCCAACATCTGACCCTCACCTATGGACACATAAGGCCAGTCAGCTCCAAGGACAACATCTGCCCAATACATAGCTGTCCATTACACACATGTGCCCACTGGACACGTGAAACCCTTGTAATATGCATCACAACATACTCCTGTTATCCTCACCCCTGTCCCTCAGGCGCACGATCCTGGTATGCACATCACTCCTACATGGTCCAGGTATACATGATGAGGATGACCCCATTGTAAACACAACACTACCGGTCCCTCTATGGTTACTCCATTTACCTTTATCATGATGATGATATTGCACATAACACCTTGCAAGAGTACTGTTCACACAGATTTTAAAAAGTTCAGTTACAGGCTTGCTGTTCTTGAACTGTTTGTAAGTTTCTGTGAGGCCATTTTTTGCTTGGGCTAAAGGAAAGTCTCTCTGTTGATCAGTGGCAGTGAAAAACATTCAGCAGCCTGCCTGCCCCTGTGGGAGTGGTTACTGACTTGAAACTGTAGTTTTATTGGCCATTTTGGATCAATTCCAAAACTCCTTCATCTTCCTCTCTTAAAACCTGGTTGCCTCGTGGTTTTGGCATCTTTTCAGACTTGTTGGCTGTTGGTGAAGCACCAACCAAGAGGAGAAAACGCTGAGAGAAGAAAGGAGCCACTTTTGAGATTTTAAGTATTTTTCCTCTGTTTATTTGCTAAGTTTTTCTGCATAGCCACCTATTTTGAGCATTTTCTGGCTTGTTAAATTTGATTTCTGCATTAGTAACTGTATTTAGAGCACAACCTAGAGCTGTTTACTGAATTTCCTGTTTGCACTTATTTTTAAAATCGTTTTTTCTCAAAACTTGCATTTTGTCTGTCTTTGGCCTAGCACTCTTGTGTGGGGTCATTTACTGCACTGTTATAACTTGTTGATACTTGTGAACCTCTGCTATCTCTGAAAAAACAAAAAACAAAAAATCTTGCTTTTTCCCACTTTTCTGAGATTTAAAAAAGTTCAGTTACAGGCTTGCTGTTCTTGAACTATTTGTAAGTTTCTGTGAGGCCATTTTTTGCTTGGGCTAAAGGGAAGTCTCTGTTGATCAGTGGCAGTGAAAAACATTGAGCAGCCTGCCTGCCCCTGTGGGAGTGGTTACTGACTTGAAACTGTAGTTTTATTAGCCATTTTGGGTCAATTCCAAAACTCCTTCATCTTCCTCTCTTAAAACCCTCTTTTGGGCATTTTTGTGCATAGCACAACAGCAGGCAGTGCCGCCTAATTGGGTTTAAACTATTCCTGGCTCCACAAAGTCTTCTCTTCACTTTTTCCCTTAGAACTGCTCTATCTCTCAATTTAAACACCATATTCTCATTCTAAGGCCCTTTACCGGTCCAATTATGTAATCCTACAAGTTAGCACTATTAAACCAGAAGCACTACTTACTCTTGTACTCTCTATGATTACCCTGTCCTCTATTGGTCCATCTTAAATTCAGTTTCCCTATTACTCTAGCATGTCCAAAGGTCAGTCAATGGTTTCCTCTCCAGTCCAGCTGGTGAATCTGGGAATTTTGAGGCAATGTTACAACTGTCTCATGTACACGGACAACCCTCTCCTCCTCCAAACAGGTTCAAATATATGTGAGAGATGCAACTATTTAGCCAAACTGGAGGCTGAGCTCTCTCATCTCAAAACTGGTGTAACCAGTCAGGAGAAGTTAACCTCACACAACACAATTCCAGTATCACATAGTCCCACCACATCAGCGAACCAAACACATAAATACACAAAAACATACTCGGAGGCTCTAAATAAAAATCTACCTAAGCAACAGAGACCTCCAAAGCAGACATCCAAGCAAACGCTACCTCAAAACAAAACACACACAACACATAACCCACAAAGTCAGTGTGCCAAGCAGCCACAGCCCTTAAGGCTGAATAACACACCTGATACTCTTGTTATACGTGACTTTATTGTCAGACACACTGACGTCCCGCTCACCAGGTTGAATAAAGAGAAGGTCATGGTGAGCTGCCTGTCAGGTGCTAGGATCCGACACATAACGCAAGCACTCAGGTCACTCCAAAGCAAATACAAATATGACTCAGTCATTGTACATGCTGGTGTGAATGACCTGAGACGCACTCTCCTAGACTACATGAAAAGAGACATAGAGGAGCTCTCTGATCATGTAGCCCAGGCTGGTATGACCCTGACCTTGAGCAGCATCTTACCCTCACCTAGAATGATGCCACAGTACAAAGACAAAATGATCAATTTTAACAATTGGCTAAAATTTTGGTGTCATTCAAAGGGGATCCAGTGTCTGTCAGCCTGGGATGACATGCTCAACAAGCCACGTTGCTTCACTGGGACGGCTTGCACCTGTCACCACTGAGCTTTCAGATATTGGCAAAGGCTCTTGTCACCCCATAGTGCCTTTTTAGGCAAGGCTCAAAGTCAAACCCACCCCATAGACAGCACAAGGAACAAGAAACTAAGGGTAATGCTGCTAAACGCCAGAAGTCTTAACCTCAAGATGCATGCACTCGAAGCTCTCCTCAGTATGGAGAACATCGATATCTGTGCAGTGACAGAAACCTGGTTCAAGGCTCCAGAGAGCACCCCAGCACTACTAGGCTATACCTCATATCATGCTTTTTGGCCCCAAAACCCGGACCGAACCACAAAAGGAGGGGGAGTTTCCATATTTATCAAGAATATCCACACCTCCAGGTTAGTGGCATTGCACGAAGTATCAGAGACCATCCATGTGCAACTAACAGTGGGCAAGACTGCTTTTCAGTTTATAGCATCCTACAGACCCCTCTCAAAGTCAGGAATCCCACTCGGCTTTCCTGAAAACATTGGAGAACATGAAGATCTCTCCGAACACCATTATATTGGGTGACTTCAGCTACCCAAACATTGACTGGGAGCACTACTCAAGCCCCATCACCTTAGCCCAAAGATTCCTAGAAATTATAAACTCAAATGCTATGGAACAACTAGTCACCACTCCCACAAGAGGGGACAACATACTAGACCTGATCATTACCAACATGGGGACTCTATGCTCCACATCAGAAGTGTATCCCTCATTGGTAAGATCAGACCATAAATTAATTTCACTGGATGTCCACATCCCGACCCCACCCCCAGCCCAGAAAACCACAGTGAAAAACTTCTCAAAAGTGAACTTCTCACTTCTCAAAACCGAAGTGGAATCCTTCAAGGCCCCAGGGCCAGTGGAACCTACGGGCCAAACTGCAGAATCCTATATAAATGCATTCTACGGACATCTCCCATGAATGCATGGATCATGCTATCCCAAACAAAACCAAGACCCAATCATCCAAAGGCAGGTGTCTGGTGGACCCCTGCCATAAATAAACTGTACAACAGAAGGAGGAAGCTACTATATGATAGAGCAAAATCCCTAATAGGGAAGGCATCTCTGATCAGTACTAGCAAAAAAATTACGATCCCTCATAAAATCCTCCAAGGCCAGCTTCGAGAGAAAAATTGTACAGGACACCAAAGACAATCATAAGGCTTTTTTCAGTTATGTTAGAAACCTGGGATGTAACTCCCAGACTTGTTCTGAGTTGATTCTAAATGACAAAAAATACACTGAACCCACAGACATCGCCAATATCCTGGCAAACAGGTTCAGTGCAAACCCCCCCCCTCCCCCACAAAAGAGCAAGTATCTATCCCAGCAGAGGGCTGCCTCCCAAACATCTCAGATGCTCAGGTGAAGGCTGCCCTCTCCAAAGCAAAAAACACTGCTTCCATGGGACCAGATGGCATCCCAGGTTGCGTCCTACATGAACTCCAAGAGGAACTAATCCCTCAAATAAAACAGCTATACAATCTCAGCCTCACTACAGGATATGCGCCCACAGAATGGCGTACAGCAACAGTGGTCCCACTCCACAAAGGTGGAGCCTCTACGGACCCTGGAAACTATCGCCCCATAAGCCTGACTAGCTTAGTCTGCAAGGCTATGGAGGATCATCATGGAGCTCATAAACAAAGACAGTGTGGACCTACAGACACTAGATCCTACCCAGTTCGGTTTTGTCAAGGGCAGATCCTGCCTTTTGAACCTGGTTGACTTCTTTGAAACAGTCACCAAAGCCATAGATGAAGGGAAGGTAGTCCACACAGCCTATCTGGACCTTGCAAAGGCATTTGACACAATACCCCACTCGGGCATCATAGATAAGCTATCCAGCTAAAATATAAACCCCTATGTCACAAGATGGGTCGCAAACTGGCTCAAAGACAGAACCCACAGAGTGAGAGTTGCTGGAGCCATGTCAGACTCGAAATCAGTTACAAGTGGCATCCCACAGGGTTCTGTCCTGGGGCCACTCTTGTTCGGTATATACTTTTCCGAGGTACAGGCAAACGTGGGAGGACTATGGCTCACCAAGTTTGCAGACGACTGCAAACTGGGCGCCATAATCAACTCTCCAGCTGACACAAACATCCTTCAAAAAGGTCTCACAGAGACAGATAACTGGTGCCAGCACCATGGTTTAAAGCTAAATGCCAAAAAATGTATAGTCATACCCTTTGGAAAAAATAATGTGCCCACAAATTACCACATAGGTGGAAACCCATTAAGTACAGAGAAAGTTATTAGGGACCTGGGGACCCAAGTTGATAGCAATCTCTCCTTTGAAAACCACATTGGCAAAGTGGTTAGAAAGACCTTCTACATAGCCCACCTCATCACGAAGGGTTTCACATCTAGATCAAGAGAGGTAATCGTGCCCCTTTATTCATCCCTCATCAGGCCCATCGTAGAATACAATGCCCCTTTTGGGATGTACCTTACCCGACACCTGCAGCAATTAGAAAGACCCCAAAAGTATCTCACAAAGAGGATCAAGGGTCTCAAACAGATGTCATATGCTGCTCGGTTAAAAAAACTTCAGCTCTACTCAGTTGCACACCACCTACTTCGAGGCGATCTATGCCTGACATACAAAGCTATGTCAAATCCAGAATTAATGGACATGCTCCACCTCAGTAAATCTAAATCCCTTAGAGCCACACGCTCGAGGGACTTGAACCTCAGCACAGAAATAAATAGAACTTGCTGGAGGGACAGGTTCATAACCCATAGGAGCCCTTCGCTCTGGAACAGAATTCCAGTTCATGTGAGGCAGAGCACCTCACTTAATCTCTTCAAGAAGAATCTCGATAAGTGGATAGGGGTTCGTAGGTTTGTCCCAGGGATTACACCCGTGTCACTATTAGACAGAGGCACAGTAAACTAAACCTTAAAAAGGGCACAGTATGCTCAAATCAAGGGGTGGCATAAGCCATACAGAATCGGGCTAGGCTTATAATTGCCCCAGGGCAGATAGCCTAGTATGAACCTATGAACATGTAATGATTGGACAGGTGTTGTTGTGTTAACGTACATTACATGCACAGAGTGATGTACACAGCCAATATACAACTATTTGCATTTATGACTGACACATGTCTGTCGAGGGAGTCTTGTGATCACATTGAGCAACACCACTACATAATACAGGCATCGCTGGAGTTTCCCATTTCATTCATTTGTAATGCTTTGTTGCTACATGGTATGTTCCTGATACATCTCTATATATGTATGTACCTATATGCTGGACATAAACACTCACATATACATCTACATGATGGGATACATTCCTATACTGTTGAATGACTGTGCTGTATGATATGTTTGTGGTACTGCCTGTTGTCTGTATATCTGCCATGGCGTATTGGTAATACACATTAGCTGTGTTCACAGGGTCCTGGTTGCGACCCCTGCAAAGGACATTTATTTGGTTGCAGGGCAGAACAAGCCCATTGGATATGGAGGGAGTAAGGCACATTAAAGCAGTTGGGAGTGGGTAGCGTGGGTTTGCACGGTGTTAAGAACTGCTGACCTCTGGTTACAGCCTCTTACACTCGGTTAGCCTCTACATTGCTTTACCAGTGCAATACTCGCATACTGGTAGCCAAACACTCTTACACCCGCTCGCTCCTGCACTTGCAAATGCACCGGCATTGGTGCTTGCATCTGTCACTTACACCCCTGGGTGGCGGCGAGGGCCACAATATTACCTTGTGGTGCCTATTACATTGGACTACAGGACTACCGTATCGGGATTGGCTGCCAATTAGGTGAGGGCATCGCATTCGACTGTATGGAATCAGCGGACTGTCCAGTGAATCAATCATATTTGTGTGTTCCGCATACAATCTGCTCCCACCTTGTGATGCCTATTACATTGGACTACATGATCACAGTATTGGGAATGGCTGCCTATTAGGCGACAGCATAGCGTTCGACTGTACGGAATCAACAGTCTGTCCGGTGAATCAATCATATTCGTTGGGACACATGTCGTGTGTTGTGTCAACCCATGTGTTATCATTCCTCACTCATACAATCTGCTCCCACCTTGTGATGCCTATCACATTGGACTACATGACTACAGTCATAGCCGGCCTTAGGCACAGGCCAACTAAGCGGCTGCCTAGGCACCGCTTTAGTGGGGGCACTTTACCAGTATTTATTTGGTGTAGGTAGACCAGGATGGGGGCACTGGGTGGTGTGGTGGGGGTGCCGTTGTGCCCTTTTGCTTAGGGCACCAGTTGACCTAAGGCCACTCCTGACTACAGTATCGGGAATGGCTGCCAATTAGGCGACGGCATGGCGTTCGACTGTACAGAATCAGCGGCCTGTCCAGTGAATTAATCATATTAATTGTGTGTTCCTCATACAATCTGCTCTCACCTTGTGAAGCCTATTACATCAGACTACATGTCTACAGTATCAGGAATCACTGCCCATTAGGTTACGGCATGGCATTCGACTGTAAGGAATCAGCGGCCTGTACAGTGAATTAATCATATTTGTATGTTCTGCATACAATCTGCTCATGTCTGCCTGATACATGGGAACTGAGACTTTTCAATACAGACAAGTAGTTGGGCTGTGGCAGTCACATCCATCAGCCGAGTCATGCTACCGCATACCTATTATAGGTTTGCCACCTTTTCAATTGGCCAAGGTGGGACTTTAGGACTACCACCTGTCCCACTTTGTGAGGGACACTGCAAAAATAATCAAGACATAGCAAATGTCCTGATTACAGGACATTATTATATTCTACTTTTCATTAATAGTTGCATAAAACAGTTATTTTATATATGAAACTTCTATATGTTATGTGAAGTAGCATAAGCAATTCAAATGTAACTAGATTAAGCTTTTATTTGTGCAAATAAGTATAATCCTGTACTATGCACGGCTGTAGGTATGTTTTGTTCTGGAAAGTCTGACATTTCTAGAGAACATGTTCCACTTTGGCCATTTGGAAAGGTGGCAACCCTATAGGACCTGTATATAGAGACGTCAGACTTTGCAGGGCAACACATACGCACAGCCAGTAGAAAGGGGAGTACTTCACTGTTTTGCCTAAATAAAAGGTTATTCTTGTAGCATTATAGCTGC